>NC_051223.1:12909709-12912209 GCF_015220715.1 Pygocentrus nattereri | reverse complement strand
TAAAAAGGTCCACCTACAGAGTCGACCTTTGACTTTTTCAAGGAGCCCTTCCCAGTTTCTTTGCTCCGTTTGCTGATCACCCAAAAACACCCCCAAGTACTTAAAACCTTTGCTGGCCCACTTCAACCCTTGTGGTAGTCTGGGTGCACCACTTAACCAGTTTCCCACCAACAGAGCCTCACTTTTGCACCAATTAACCTTGGCGGAAGAAATTCTACCAAACCTGTGTACAGTGCTGATTAAGTTGTCAACGTCAGACTGAGTCTTAGCAATCACAATTACATCGTCAGCATAGGCAGATTGTAAAATCTTTGGGTTACAATTTGGTACACTAAACAGAGAGAACGTGCCTTAATCTGTGTAAGAGAGGTTCTATTGCCAATGCATACAACATGCCAGACAGACAACATCCCTGCCTTATCCCCCTCTGAACTTTAAAAGGAGCGCTTAAACCACCGTTAACTTTCAGAATACTTTCAGCGTCACAATACAAAGCCCTGATCTTGGCTATAAGACCTGGGCTGAACCCAAAAGCTGAGAGAGCTTTCCACAAATACTCATGCTCCACCTGGTCAAAAGCCTTTTCCTGATCCAAAGAAATAAGACCAGTATCTAAGCCCAGTAGCCTTGAGATGTCCAAAATATGTCAAATTAAAAAAATATTGTCGAAGACCGACCTGCTTGGAATGCAGAAGGTCTGGTCAGGATGGATGACCTGTCCCATGACCTCCTTCAGTCTGACTGCCAGTACTTTTGAGAGCAACTTGTAATCACAGCAGAGCAACGAGACAGGTCTCCAGTTTTTGAGCTCATGAAGGTCACCCTTTTTAGGCAACAGAGTCAGCACAGCCCTTCTGCAACTTGACGGCAGTCTCCCCTTAGCGAGGCTGTCATTGAGAACTTCCAGCAAGTCCTCGCCAATCACCGGCCAAAAGGACTTATAAAATTCTACTGGGAGTCCATCAATACCCGGTGCTTTCCCGCACTCCATACCCTGCAGAGCATCACTCAGCTCCACCAGGGAGAGCTGCCTCTCAAGGCCCAAAGCAGAGTCTTCCACAAGCTTCGGAAGACCGTCAAAGAAACCTTTTTCCAGCTCTGGTTGCTCACTGTATTCAGAGGTGTAGAGCTCTCCATAAAACTTAGCTGCATGACTACGAATCCCTGCAGGGTCTGAAAGTAGAGCTCCAGATTCAGACCGCAGGGCATGTATACACCTCCTTTGGCCATTCTTGCACTCCAGACTAAAGAAGAATTTGGACGGAGCATCCATCTGTGCCACTTTCTGAAAGCGTGACTGCACCAGAGCCCCCTGTGCTTTTACCCCAAGCAGATCAGCAAGTGCCACTTTTTTAGTTTGGAGTGCCTCAATATCGCCTCGATTTCCTGTGGACTCGGTCAAGTTTTGGAGTTCCACTATTTCTATCTCAAGACTCTTCATTGACCGGGCTATGTCTTTTGTGACGCTGTAAGTATACTGCTGACAGAGCTGTTTTATCTGGACCTTGCCAAAGTCCCACCATTGCTGTAAAGACTGAAAAGTAGTCTTAGTTGCTTGAAATCCATGCCAAAAGAAAGTAAAAGTGTCTCTAAAATGAGCATCATCCACCAAGGATGTGTTATATAGCCAATACGAACTCCTTGGCTTTATATGCCTCACACCCATTGTACAGTGGACTAAACTGTGGTCAGACAAGGCAACTGGTGAGATTTGGCAATGTCTAAAAACACTAAGATGATGCTTAAAACAGTAAAATCTGTCGAGTCTTGCTAGAGAGATACGGTTCTCGCTTGTATGTGCCCAGGTATACTGTTTTTGTTGATCATTTAGAAACCTCCAAATATCACAGAGCTCGTGTGTGTTGATCAGCTGGACCAGCCGTCTACGCGAAGCAGCATGCGGTTCTAAGTGATTCCTATCTGCACTGGACTCTGTGCAGTTAAAATCGCCAGCTAAAACTAAATAGTCATCACTGCTGCAGGCACCCAGCGTTTTACACAGAACATCTAGAAACAGCATCCTGTCCACCCCCACTGCGGGTGCATACACACACAGAAAGACAAAGGCGCAATGTTCAAAAATGGCACGAACTTTTAAAATTCTACCTGCCATTATGTCCTCAACTTCAACCGACTGAGGAGCCCAGCTTTTAGTGAAGAGCAGTGCCACACCTCCACTTACAGAGCTTCTGTGACTGAGAAAGGCCCTCCCGTCGTATTCCCTCACCCAGTCTACAGCGTTCCGCTCATCACTGTGTGTTTCTTGGACAAACATTACATCAATATGTTTAAGTCTAAGCAACTCAAACAGTTGTGCTCTCTTATTAGCCTCTCTGGCTCCATTGATATTTAATGTTACCACCTTGAACTCATCCATGTTAAAAGGAGAGTATAAAGACGACACAGCCAGCACTCCACACCACAGAAACCTGAGGGGATGTCCACGCCATCTCACCGCTGTCATCAGTGAGCTGATGGTTTAGTTTGGCCACTATCTTCT
>NC_051223.1:12777209-12904709 GCF_015220715.1 Pygocentrus nattereri | reverse complement strand
AATTGAGAGAAAGAAAGAGAGAGAAAGACAGAGGGAGAAAGTGGGAGAAATTGAGAGAGAGAGAGACAGAGGGAGAAAGAGAGACAGAGGGAGAAAGAGAGGGAGGGAGAGAGAGACAGAGGGAGAAAGTGAGAGAGAAAGAGAGAGAGAGAGAGAGAGAGAGAGAGACAGAGGGAGAAAGAGGGAGGGAGAGAGACACAGAGGGAGAAAGTGAGAGAGAGAGAGAGAGAGAGAGAGAGAGAGAGACAGAGAGAGAGAGAGACAGAGACAGAGAGAGAGAGAGAGAAAGAAAGTGCGTGAGAGAAAGAAAGAGAGAGAGAGAGAGAGAGAGGGAGGGAGAGACAGAGGGAGAAAGAGGGAGGGAGAGAGAGACAGAGGGAGAAAGAGACAGAGGGAGAAAGAAAGTGAGAGAGAGAAAGAGGGAGAGGGAGAGAGAGAGACATAGGGTGAAAGAAAGGGAGAGGGAGGGAGAGAGAGAAAGAGAGAAAGAAAGTGTGTGAGAGAAAGAAAGAGAGAGAAAGACAGAGGGAGAAAGTGGGAGGAATTGAGAGACAGAGGGAGAAAGAGAGAGAGGGAGAGAGAGACAGAGGGAGAAAGTGAGAGAGAGAGAGACAGAGGGAGAAAGAGGGAGGGAGAGAGAGACAGAGGGAGAAAGTGGGAGGGAGAGAGCGAGAGACAGACGGAGAAAGAAAGAGAGAGAGAGAGAGAAAGAGATGGACGGAGAGAGACAGAGGGTGAAAGAAAGGGAGAGGGAGGGAGAGAGAGGGAGAAAGACAGGGAGAAAGAGAGTGTGTGAGAGAAAGCGAGAGGGAGGGAGAGAGAGGGAGGGAGAGACAGAGGGAGGGAGAGACAGAGGGAGGGAGAGAGAGAGAGAGAGAGAGAGAGAGAGAGAGAGACACAGAGGGAGAAAGAGGGAGGGAGAGAGACACAGAGGGAGAAAGTGAGAGAGAGAGAGAGAGAGAGAGAGAGAGAGAGAGAGAGAGAGAGATAGGGAGAAAGAAAGTGCGTGAGAGAAAGAAAGAGAGAGAGAGAGAGGGAGGGAGAGACAGAGGGAGAAAGAGGGAGGGAGAGAGAGACAGAGGGAGAAAGAGACAGAGGGAGAAAGAAAGTGAGAGAGAGAGAAAGAGGGAGAGGGAGAGAGAGAGACATAGGGTGAAAGAAAGGGAGAGGGAGGGAGAGAGAGAAAGAGAGAAAGAAAGTGTGTGAGAGAAAGAAAGAGAGAGAAAGACAGAGGGAGAAAGTGGGAGAAATTGAGAGACAGAGGGAGAAAGAGACAGAGGGAGAGAGAGACAGAGGGAGAAAGTGAGAGAGAGAGAGAGAGAGAGACAGAGGGAGAAAGAGGGAGGGAGAGAGAGACAGAGGGAGAAAGTGAGAGAGAGAGAAAGAGGGAGAAAGAGGGAGGGAGAGAGCGAGAGACAGAGGGAGAAAGAGGGAGGGAGAGAGCGAGAGACAGAGGGAGAAAGAAAGAGAGAGAGAGAGACGGAGGGAGAGAGAGACAGAGGGTGAAAGAAAGGGAGAGGGAGGGAGAGAGAGGGAGAAAGAAAGAGAGAAAGAGAGGGAGGGAGAGAGAGACAGAGGATGAAAAAGTGAGAGAGAGAGGGAGAAAGAAAGTGAGAACGAGGGAGGGAGAAAGAAAGTGAGAGGGAGGGAGGGGGGGAGGGAGAAAGAAAGTGAGAGAAAGTGGTAGAAATTGAGAGAAAGAAAGAGAGAGAAAGACAGAGGGAGAAAGTGGGAGAAATTGAGAGAGAGAGAGACAGAGGGAGAAAGAGAGACAGAGGGAGAAAGAGAGGGAGGGAGAGAGAGACAGAGAGAGAGAGAGAGACAGAGGGAGAAAGAGGGAGGGAGAGAGACAGACGGAGAAAGAAAGAGAGAGAGAGAGAAAGAGACGGAGGGAGAGAGAGACAGAGGGTGAAAGAAAGGGAGAGGGAGGGAGAGAGAGGGAGAAAGAAAGAGAGAGAGAAAGAGAGGGAGGGATAGAGAGAGAGACAGGGAGAAAGAGAGTGTGTGAGAGAAAGCGAGAGGGAGGGAGAGACAGAGGGAGGGAGAGAGAGGGAGGGAGAGAGAGACAGAGGCAGAAAGAGAGGGAGGGAGAGAGAGACAGAGGGTGAAAAAGTGAGAGAGAGAGGGAGAAAGAAAGTGAGAGGGAGGTAGGGGGAGGGAGAAAGAAAGTGAGAGGGAGGGGGGGGGGGAGAAAGTGAGAGAAAGTGGGAGAAATTGAGAGAGAGAGACAGAGGGAGAAAGAGAGACGGAGAAAGAGAGGGAGGGAGAGACAGACAGAGGGAGAAAGTGAGAGAGAGAGGGAGAAAGAAAGTGAGAGAGGGAGAAAGAGGGAGGGAGAGAGACACAGAGGGAGAAAGTGAGAGAGAGAGAGAGAGAGAGAGAGAGAGAGAGAGAGAGAGAGAGAGAGAGAGAGAAAGAAAGTGAGAGAGACAGGGAGAAAAAGTGAGACAGAGGGTGAAAGAAAGTGAGAGGGAGGGAGAGGGAGGGAGAGAGAGAGGGAGAGACAGACAGAGGGAGAAAGAGAGGGAGGGAGAGACAGACAGAGGGAGACAGACAGAGGGAGAGAGGGAGACAGACAGAGGGAGAAAGTGAGAGACAGAGGGAGAAAGAGAGGGAGGGAGAGAGAGACAGATAGGGAGACAGGCAGAGGGAGAGAGGGAGACAGACAGAGGGAGAAAGTGAGAGAGACAGAGGGAGAAATAGGGAGGGAGAGAGATACAGAGGGAGAAAGAAAGTGAGAGAGAGAAAGAGAGAGAGAGGGAGGGAGAGAAAGAGACAGGGAGAAAAAGTGATACAGAGGGTGAAAGAACCTGAGAGGGAGGGAGAGAGGGAGACAGGGAGACAGAGAGGGAGACAGGGAGGGAGACAAAGGGAGAAAGTGAGAGGGAGAGAGACAGACAGGGAGAAACAGAGGGAGGGAGAAAGAGAGAGACAGAGGGTGAAAGAAAGTGAGAGAGAGGGAGACAGAGGGAGAAAGTGAGATATCTCTCACTTTATATTATATTTTATATATATATATATATATATATATATATATATATATATATATAAAATCGGTGCTGGAGCCTATTCCAGTGGTCATTGGGCAGAAGGCAGGATACACCCTGGATACACCCAGGTCGCCAGTCCATCGCAGGGCAGACAGACAGACACACACAATCTCAAACATACTCACACCTAGGCAGACAATCTTTAAAAACTAGGCTGAAAACTCACTTGTTCAGTTTAGCTTTTGGTAGGTAATGTTCCCCCTTAGATAAAGGCAGCAGATCCAGGGGTCCATGGACACAGGGAATTATAGTAAACAGAGACGCTGGTGCTGTCATCCCGCTGCTCGCACGTGGTCACTCAGGTTTGTGGACGGTGGAGGGGAGGGATGCCAAACTGTTATAGAGTGCTCGTGTCTGTGTCTCCTTCTGGTTCTCTCCTTTTAACTAAACTGTCATAGTCAGATCTGCCGGAGTCATTAGCCACACTCTGTAAATGTTTACATCCCCTGTTTTACGTACAAACAGACAGAATAAAACTTCCCTCTCCCTGCTTTTTTTCCCCCCCGAGTACACAATCGCCCACATGTCCGGCCGGACACCGAAGGACGACTGTCGAGTCCTCCTGCTACCCACTTCAGACCAGCTGCCCACGCCTTGGACTAGCTGCCCACCCTACACTGATGTTCTCATAGACTCCTAGCTATTCCTACTACCAATACTACTGCTATTGATATTAGTAGTATAATCACTTGTAGGTAGTTTGACCAGAGGAGGATGGGTCCCCCCTGGTGATGGGTCCCCTCCCAAGGTTTCTTCCTCAGTTCTGAGGGAGTTTTTCCTTGCCACTGTTGCCCCTGGCTTGCCCGCCAGGGTTTTTTTTTTTTTTTTTTTTTTTACATTCTTGTTAAAACTTGTTTTTGTCTTTTCTGGAATTCTGTGAAGCTGCTTTGTGACAACATCCGTTGTAAAACGCGCTATACAAATACAATCTATAAATATACACAAATTTGATTTGATTTGACCTAGGAGAAATGCAGCATGTCCAACTGACCTAACTACATGTCTTTGGACTGTGGGAGGAATCCGGAGAACCCAGAGGAAATCCATGCAGAGACAGGGAGAATATATATATATATATATATATATATATGTTAGATTATATATGTGTGTGTATATAATATTTTTATATATATATATATATATATATATATATATATATATATATATATAGCGAGTGAGAGAGAGAGCGAGAGGGGGAGAGAGAGGGGGAGAGAGAGAGAGAGAGAGAGAGAGAGAGAGAGAGAGAGAGAGATAGAGGGGGGAGGGACAGAGAGAGGGAGAAATAAAGAGAGAGAGGGAGAGATGGTGGTGAGGGAGAGGAAGGGTAGTGATATAGAGAGAGAGAGAGAGAGAGAGAGAGAGAGAGAGAGAGAGAGAGAGAGAGAGAGAGAGAGAGAGAACGAAGAGCTCATGGGAAACTACACTAACCACCGTTAAATCTTTTTACTTAATTTTTAAAACGTCTGTCAAACTTCTAAGAAAGTATAAATAAAGTAGCTGGATGGTTTATTCTAAAACGCACATCCATTAGATCTTTATTGACGGATTTGTTAACCACTGATGTTGATTATTAAGGACACAGATGGGCAGGGAAACAGCCTCCTCTCGACAGCAGTGGCTAAATGTATGTCAATCAAAGCCGCGACAGCTGACTGGATGTGGGGCCTGTTCAGATCATTACATCATTACAGAATGTGGTTTATTAGATTCACACACTTTTAAAAACCCACAAGGCCACATTTTCTGCACTTGCCAAAAACCTTCTCTCCTGAAAAATTTTACTAAAATCCACCCAAGTTGGTGGGATCCTTGTCAATCTGACAACACTACAGTCATTCCACGACAATCTCCTACTCATCCTCCAAACAGAGACGGCTGTGAATGGGGGCATTTTGGGAAATGGAGTTCAGGCTCTAACCTATGGTGCAGTTGGCGGTTATTTTCCTTCTCTTGGGGTTGTGTCGCAGCAGCTCCAGTTCTCTCTTGGTAGGTTCCCACGTGGAATATTTCTCCCCAATACCTAAAATTCAACAGAACAGTGGGGTCAGACCAGCGGTCAGAAACATGCGGCTCTTTCACTGCCCTGTTGCGGCTCTACACCTGAATTAGATTAGTAGGTAATAATAAAATAATCCTCCCTTACAGTAAAATAAAGCTCTGCTGATCATTCAACACAGTTTAACAGTACACCACGTTCCAAATTATTATCCAAATTGGATTGAAGTGTCATAAAGAGTAATTTTTTTGTTTCTCAATTAAACTCATGGATGGTATTCTGTCTCAGGGCTCTTTGGATTACTGAAATCAATCTCAGACACCTGTGATAATTAGCCAGGTGAGCCCAATTAAAGGAAAACTACTTAAGAAGGATGTTCCACATTATTAAGCAGGCCACAGGTTTCAAGCAACATGGGAAAGAAAAAGGATCTCTCTGCTGCCGAAAAGCGTCAAATAGTGCAGTGCCTTGGACAAGGTATGAAAACATTACATATTTCACGAAAACTTGATCATCGCACTGTGAAGAGATTTGTGGCCGATTCAGAGCACAGATGGGTTCGTGCAGATAAAAGCAGAATGAGGCAGGTTTCTGCCAGGCAAGTTCATCGGATTAAGAGAGCAGCTGCTAAAATGCCATTACAAACCAGCAAACAGGTAATTGAAGCTGCTGGTGCCTCTGGAGTCCCGCGAACCTCAAGGTGTAGGATCCATCTTCCCCTGACCTCAACCCTATAGAGAACCTTTGGAATATCATCAACAAAAGATCTATGAGGGTGGGAGGCAGTTCACATCAAAACAGCAGCTCAGGGAGCCTATTCTGACATCATGCAAAGAAATTCAAGCAGAAACTCTCCAAAAACTCAAGTTCAATGCATGCAAGAATTGTGAAGGTGATTTCAAAGAAGGGTTCCTACGTTAACATGTAACTTGGCCTGTTAGGATGTTTTTGATTGAAACAGCTTTTGATTTCAGTGAATGTGACCACCTAATGCTGCAAATCCAACAAATGACCATTTTCAGTTCTTTATCCATCCATCCATCCATCGATCCATCATCTTCCGCTTCTCCGGGGTTCGGGTCACGGGGGCAGCATCCTAAGCAATGAAGCCCAGACCTCCCTTTCCCCAGCCACTTCCACTAGCTCCCTGGGAGGGATTCTGAGGCGCTCCCAGGCCAGCTGGGCGATATAGTCACGTCAGCGTGTCCTGGGTCTTCCCCGGGGTCTCCCCGGTGGACTTGCCTGCGACACCTCCCAAGGGAGGCGTCCAGGAGGCATCCTAACAAGATGCCCGAACCACCTCAACTGGCTCCTCTCGACGTGAAGAAGCATCGGCTCTACTCCGAGTCCCTCCCGGATGACCGAACTTCTCACCCTATCTCTAAGGGAGAATCCAGCCACCCTGCGGAGGAAACTCATTTCGGCCGCTTGTATTCGCGATCTCGTTCTTTCGGTCATTACCCAAAGCTCATGACCATAGGTGAGGGTGGGAACGTAGATCGACCAGTAAATTGAGAGCCTTGCCTTATGGCTCAGCTCTTTCTTTACCACAACAGACCGGTAAAGAGCCCGCATCACTGCTGACCCAGCACCAATCCGCCTGTCAATCTCCCGCTCCCTTGTACCATCACTCGTGAACAAGACCCCGAGATACTTGAACTCCACTTGAGGCAAGAGCTCATCCCCGACCCAGAGAGGGCTCTCCACCCTTTCCCGCGTGAGAACCATGGCCTCGGATTTGGAGGTACTGATCCTCATCCCGGCCGCTTCACACTCGGCTGCAAACCGATCCAGTGAAAGCTGAAGTTCACGGCCTGATGTCCCCAATAGGACCACATCATCTGCAAACAGCAGCGATGTGACCCTGAGGTCACTAAACTGGACACCCTCCATCCCCTGACTGCGCCTAGAAATTCTATCCATAAAAATTATGAATAGAATCGGTGACAAAGGGCAGCCCTGACGGAGTCCAACTCTCACTGGGAAAAAGTCTGATTTACTGCCGGCCATGCGAACCAAACTCCTGCTTTGTTTGTACAGGGCCTGAATGGCTCGTAGCAAAGAGCCATGTACCCCGTACTCCCGAAGCACCTCCCACAGAATACCCCAGGGAACACAGTCGAATGCCTTCTCCAAATCCACAAAGCACATGTGGACTGGTTGGGCAAACTCCCATGAACGAGGGTAAAGAGTTGGTCCAGTGTTCCACGACCAGGGCGGAACCCGCACCGCTCCTCCTGAATCCGAGGTTCGACTATAAGCCAGACTCTCTTCTCCAGTACCCCTGCATAGACCTTACCAGGGAGGCTGAGGAGTGTGATTCCCCTGTAGTTGGAACACACCCTCCGGTCCCCCTTTTTAAAAAGAGGCACCACCCCCGATGTCCACGCAATGTTGAAAAGGCGTGTCAGCCAAGACAGCCCCACAACATCCAGAGCCTTGAGGAACTCGGGACGGATCTCATCCACCCCTGCAGCCCTGCCGCCAAGGAGCTTTTTAACTACCTTAGCGACTTCGGCCTCAGTAATGGACAAGCCTATTCCCGTGTCCCCAGACTCTGCCTCCTCACTGGAGAACGTGTTGGTGGGATTGAGAAGGTCCTCAAAGTATTCCTTCCACCGCCCAATGACATCTTCAGTCGAAGTCAGCAGCACACCATCTCCACTATATACAGTGCTAGTGGCACACTGCTTTCCCCTTCTGAGTCGCCTGACGGTTTGCCAGAATCTATTCGGAGCCGACTTAAAGTCACTTTCCAAGGCCTCACCGAACTCTTCCCACACCCGGGTTTTTGCCTTGGCAACGACTGAAGCCGCAGATCGCTTGGTCTGTCGATACCTGCCAGCTGCCTCTGGTGTCCTACAGGCCAACCATGTCCGGTAGGACTCCTTCTTCAGCTTGACGGCATCTCTCACCTGGGGTGTCCACCACCGGGTTCGAGGATTACCGCCCCGACAGGCACCAACTACCTTGCGACCACAGCTACAGTCAGCCGCTTCAGCAATGGAGGAGCGGAACATGGCCCATTCTGAGTCAATGTCCCCCACCTCCCCCGATATCTGGTCAAAGTTCTGACGGAGGTGTGAGTTGAAGATCAATCTGACAGGTTCTTCTGCCAGACGTTCCCAGCAAACCCTCACTATACGTTTGGGTTTGCCTGGTCTGACTGGCATCTTCCCCCACCAACTGATCCAACTCACCACCAGGTGGTGATCAGTTGACAGCTCAGCTCCTCTCTTAAGTGTCCAGTACACATGGCCACAAGTCCGCTGACACGACTACAAAGTCAATCATTGAACTGCGGCCTAGGGTGTCCTGGTGCCATGTGCACTTATGGACATCCTTGTGTTCAAACATGGTGTTCGTTATGGACAAACTGTGGTTTGCACAGAAGTCCAAAAACTGAACACCACTTGGGTTCAGATCAGAGAGGCCATTCCTCCCAATCACACCCCTCCAGGTCTTACTGTTGTTGCCCACGTGAGTGTTGAAGTCCCCCAGTAGGACAATCGAGTCTCCAGGAGGAGCACTTTCAAGCACCCCTCCCAAGGACTCTATGAAGGCTGGGTATTCTGAACTGCTGTTCGGTGCATAAGCACAGACAACAGTCAGGACCGGTTCCCCAACCCGAAGGCGTAGGGAAGCTACCCTCTCGTCCACCGGGGAAAACCCCAAAATACAGGCGCAGAGTCGAGGGGCTATGAGAAAGCCCACACCTGCCCGCCGCCTCTCACCATGGGCAACTCCAGAAAAGAAAAAAGTCCAGCCCCTCTCAAGGAGATTGGACCCAGAGCCCAAGCTGTGTGTTGAGGTGAGCCCGACTATATCTAGCCGGTATCTCTCAACCTCGCGCACCAACTCAGGCTCCTTCCCCGCCAGTGAGGTAACGTTCCAAGTTCCAAAAGCCAGTTTCAGCAACCGAGGATCAGAACGCCAAGGCCCACGCCTTCGGACACTGCCCGATCCACAATGCACCGCACCCCTACTACTGCCCCTCCCATTGGTGGTGGGTCGATGGGAGGGGCATTTTCAGTTCTTTACAACCTATAAAATATTTTGAAACACTGCTATGCATAATAATTTGGAACAGTGCATTTTGAGTTTTTTTTATTTTTGAAGAATATACTGTTATCATTGGGAGGTTTGTTCAATAAAATTCAATTTATACTCTAATGGGTGATGACTTATTATACTGACTCATTTGCATCGACCATTTAGGAAAATCAGGGGAAAATATCATTTGCATAATAATTTGGAACGCGGTGTAAATGGTCTTAAACGCTGGAGTTAATATAGAATTGGTGAATCACCCTTTAACCCTGAAGATCAGTGCAGACACCATAGCAACACAGACAACAGTCTCGCACAGCTAGTAGCTACGAAATGATAACGAGAGAGATTTAAGACGAACATTGATAACTTGGAGACGAATGGACTTCGTGTTTGTCACTCCAGCTGGTTTCCTGATACGTTTAATCTGCAACGTGAAACTGAAACACTAAATTTCTATTTAAGGTGGAACTGGAAAATTTAAACAAGAAGCTGGTGAACGAGAAGTGACTTCAGCCTCGTAAAAAGTTGAACACCGAGAGACATTTTACAAGAAACTGTTCTGGAAAAGTTTCCTGCTGGAGATGTGAGAAAAGCAGTTACAGCTCACCTAAAGCTTAAAGCAGAGCAAAGTTAGTCTGAGTTTTCATTTATATTTTTTTTAGTCTATATTAGTCATTAACACACACTGAGACAGATTTACAGACAAGGGACATTAAATGTTGTGGCTCTCAAGCTGTTTAATTTTTGTTGAAAGGACAAAACAACTCTTCTTAACGTTTGGGTTGCAACCCCTAATTTAGCCACATGGCTGTATAAAATATTACATTATAGGATCAAATTTATGGACCAAACCATCCAATACACTTTAACAGTCATGCTTAACTGTGTATTTTGGTCATGAGAGCTCTGAACATGGCTCCTCCATTACTTTGGCTTCAAGCTCTGCAGCCACAGGCCGCATTTCCAGAAGCCGTTACCTTGCAGTTTCCACGCTTTCCTTTGTTCTTCTTTGGCGATCTGTTCCATGTCTTTATCGTAAATGTAGTCTTGGCACACAAAGCAGTAGATTCCACCATACAAAAGGTCCACAGCTGGGAGAGAGAGAGAGAGAGAGAGAGAGAGAGAGAGAGAGAGATATCAGAGAATGAGCTCTGTACTCTGGTGTTGTTGGACTCGACAGTCACTGCGCTGTGATGAAGAACAAAGAAACCCAAGAAGCACCTCGCTGTTCTGACTGCGATTCAGGGTTCTAAAATATTTCTATTGTAATGTAGGTTTATAGACGTTCTGTTAGAGACACTCACACAACCAGTACCACGCTCAAGCATACTAGACCCCAAAGTCCAGTTAGTTTGACGAGTGTAGTCACTTGTATTGTGTCCAGGCCCGCTTCAAGAGATGGGTTCTGTTATGGTTCAGTCGGACTCAGGCACAGAGGGCATCTGGCTCACCTGGCTCACTGACCTAGCATGCCTGGCTCACTGACCGAGTGCTCATGTTACACCTTTAAATGGGGGTCTCACCACACACACACATACATGACTAGAATAACCCAACACCATAGCAGACCTTCAGGTAACCATGGAAACCAGAGCAGAAGAGAGAGAGCGAGATCAGGCTTGACAACTGAGAACACTGCAAACACAGAACTCAGCAGGAGAACAGAACCCAGCCTACGCTCACAATACAGGCTCCTATACGGTTCTTCAGTCCTAAAAAAGAGCTACAAAGACTCTCTGAGCGACAAGAGACGCCACAGAAGAACCACTTTTGGTTCCCTAAACAACCGTATTTGAAAAGAGATTTGAGTGTGTGAAGAACCTTTACATAATGTAAAGCTCTGGTACCGGTTTAACCGTTCTACAGCATGTGGAGGTTCTTCAAAGTTCTTCACACTCTCCCCCATCTCATTTAGAAAAGAAACCAAAAGGTGGTTCTTCTTCACTCTTATAAACAAAGGTGCCAAAAGGGGGTTCTTTGACTGAGTGAACTGTGTTTGAGTCTCTGTGTTTGAGACGGAACGTCAATCTCAAACACCAACAGGGTCTCAGGGACGGAAAACGTCTGGGTTCTCATTTAATTTTCAATTAGCAGTAACTGTAACCCTAACAGCAAAACACACACACACACACACACACACACACACACACACACACACACTTTACATTAAAACAGACGGTTCTTCCAGGGTTCTTTAGTGAAGACAATGGTTCTATATAGAATCATGAACACTCAGAGAACCCTTTTCCCATGATTAAATGGTTCTTTGCATCAAGAAATGGTTATTCAGATTGATTTATAATGTGCTGTAGATGGTTCTATACAGAACTTTTCTGAAAATGGTTCCTTTGTAGGCTGACATCGTAACAAGCAGAACACTTTCTGGGTGCTATATAGAACCATTTTCAATAAGATTATATATAGGACCATTTTTAAATAGGTTCTATGTGGAGTGGCCCAGTCTGGGTCTGAAGTAAAGAATAGCTTGGTGCTAACATAACAATGAAGACGTCATTAATGAGAAACGTCACCACATTATCAGCATAAAGAACTAAAGCAGAACGTGTTATTTGGATGAAACAGGTTCTTATAAATGCGTGGCACTATATTAAAGCTGCTATATATAAATGCACTTAATTAATGACCAACACAGGAAAAACAACATAATCTATATTATTAGTATAAAACATAAGACTATAGAAATAAAACATCAATATGCATCATTTTATTATCATATCTTTTTTTTTAAATTATATTTTTATTGTCATACACAAGCATACATGTCATTGTGGGACATATTTCAATCTTTTTGCGTATATGTCCACAGACACACACGTCAAAAACAACACAGTTGTCATAAATTTCTGTAAGTCCCTATACATAAAGCCTTTGTTTTTTTTTGCCGGGCGGAAGGCAGGATACACCCTGGACAGGTCCCAAAATATATGGTAATGAGTTGTGTTTAGATTTCCACAGTTCCTCCAACACACTGGGGGGTTATTATCATAATGGGCCTTCTGAGAGGGTGTAAGAAAATATCGTATCAGGGTTTTCCACCCGAACTCTCTCCAATACTGGGACCTGGTGCATTTCCATTGATATCTCCATATTATTTTCCATTCTTCGTCTGATATAGTTATCCCTCCTTCCTTTGCCCATTTTGTTTTAATGTATAAAGTTGAATGTGTTTTTAAATCTGACAGGGCTCCATATAGACATGAAATAATTCTACCGCTGGTATCTGCATTATATGCTTTCCTGAACAAATCCATCAGACCTGCCCTTAAATCAGTTACATTTTGTGCCTCTGTTTTAATAAAATTTCGCATCTGTAAACATCGATAGAAATCTTGTTTTTCTAATAAGTGTTTCTTCTTCAACTTTTCAAAACTAGGTAATTCTCCTTCTTTCAATATTGTACACATTGCTGTTATTCCCTTGGTCGTCCTTAAATCTGGAATCCAGTTTATTCGGTGTAAAGTTGGAGTCATATGCACACCATTTGAGGATGTCTCCCTCTAATTTGTATTGTTTTATAATAGTTTTCCATACTTTAAGGGTCCATTTCACCCATGGGTTATCAGTAGTATTTATGTAGCCTTGTAAGTTGTCATCTGCTAGGATTGCCTGACTAGGTATGGGGGTTATTTTTTCCTCAATATTCTTCCAGTGTGCATTATATAGTGGGTTGCACCAGTATATCACAGCCCTCATTTGTGCTGCGAAGTAATAATCTCTTAGAGAAGGTAGACCCCATCCCCCCTTTTCTTTGATTAATTGTAAGGTTTTAAGGCGGACTCTAGGCCTTTTTCCTTGCCATATATATCTCAACATTGTTTTATCCCATTCATCAAATTGGTTTTGATTAATCTCTATAGGTAGGGTTTGGAATAAGTATAACAATCTAGGTAGTACATTCATTTTAATGGATTCAATCCTCGAGCTAAAACTGAAAAAAGGAATAAAGATTCCATCTCGCGATATCCTCCTTGATTCTTACATTTATAGGCTGATAATTGCTTTCCGATAATTTTGCGAGGTCTTTTGGTATTGTAATACCTAGATATTTTAGATATTCCGTGTGCCAGGTCAGAGGGTACCTATTTGTAATTGTTTCTGGTGGATTATAGTTATATGAAAGTAGCTGTGTTTTACTTACATTAATTTTATATCCTGAGAGTTGACCATATAGTTCAAACGACTGCATCAGATGGGGTAAGGAATGTGTTGGTTTTGCTAAGTATACAAGGATATCATCGGCATAGCAAGCCAGTTTATGCACTACCCCTTTAATCGTAATTCCGGTAATGTCTTCATTTTGTCTAATAAATATAGCCAGTGGCTCCAAGTATAGAGCGAACAACTGAGGTGACCATGCACATCCCTGTCTAGAGCCTCTTTCTATAGTAAAGCTGTTTGATAAATATCCGTTAATCTTAATTCTGGCTACTGGGTTATTATATAAAGCCTGTGTAGTTGTAATAATCATATTGTGTAGGCCAAATCTGTGTAAAACTCTATAAAGAAAAGTCCAGTTAACTGAATCAAATGCCTTTTCAGCATCAACGCTCATCACCATTGCTTTTATTTTATTTTTTTGTATATGATCTATGACATGTAGGGATCTTCGTATGTTGTCCTGTGTTTGACGTTGTTTTACAAAACCAGTCTGATCATTGTGAATCAGAGTGGGTAAAAACTCCTCTAATCGTTTAGCCATGATGGAAGTAAAAAGTCTATAATCTATATTTAGGACAGATATTGGTCTGTATGACCCACACTCTGTATTGTCCTTGCCTTCCTTTAATATAGCTGAAATTACTGCTTCCTTCCAGCTTGGTGGTGTTTGTGCCTCTTTTAAAACCCAGTTCAAAGTAGGAAGCATAACCGGAATTAGTTCGTTACGGAATTCCTTGTACCATTCTGCTGTAAAACCATCCAATCCTGGTGATTTGTTCAATTTAAGTTTACTGATTGCCGCATTCAATTCTTCTTCAGTTATATCGTCAATAAGCATTTCATTTTGTTCGTCATTTAAAGTAGGTAACTCTAATGAGTTCAAAAAAGCATCATTCTGGGTCACACTTCCCCCTTGGATTTTAGAATATAGCGTTTTATAAAATATTTCAAAGGCATCTTGAATTTCATTTAGCTTATGTTTTATTTTCTTTGTTCTTGGATCCTTCATTTTATGTACTGTATTTTCTGCTATCTTTTTTTTCAATTTCCATGCCAATATTTTCATTGATTTAGACCCACTTTCATAATATCTCTGTTTCAAAAACTTTAGCTTTGTTTTAATTTCTTGTGTAGTCAAACTATTCATTTCATATCTAATTTTCCTAATTTCCTCAAACGTGTTTTGCGCCAGGCATGACTTGTGTTTTTTTTCTAGTTCCTTCAGTTTCCTTTGTAACTCCTCCATTCTCTGATTCTTTACTTTTTTCTTGTAAGATATTGCTATTATCTTACCACGTAGAACTGCCTTTAGAGTATCCCACAAAATGGGCGGGGAAACCTCCCCATTATCCTTAAATTCCAAATAGTTTGTAATTTCTGCTTTAATTTGTTCCTTAAAGCAAGGATCATTAAGTAGACTTGTGTTCAGTCTCCATATACTATTCTTTGTCCATATGCCAAGGTCAACACACAGGTATATAGGCGCATGATCACTTAAATCTATTGTTCCTATTCCACAGGAGTGTATATTATCTTTGTCTGTTGCGAATGTTATAAAGTAGTCTATTCTTGTGTAATGGGAATGGGGAGCAGAATTAGGCCTGTCGCGATAATTACATTATCGACTTATCGTACAATACTTTTTTTAACCGCGATCATTTTTGCCGATGTCGATAATTGGCCATTGGGTTTCCGCGCAAATTTGTTTACATGAGAATAAACCGCAACTACGTTAGATTTCAGAAAGTCACGCAGTGCTGCTCTCTCGCACTCTTTGTTTCAAAACGGTGTCAACGAAAGCTGGCGATACAACTAACCTGAGGTCACATTTAAAGCACAACCATCCAGCCCAGTTTTCCGAGCTGAAAACAAAAACTTCAGCTGGAGAGGGGTCTTCCCGAGCTGGAGAGGGGTCTTCCCATCAGGTGGCTATTACGAATGCCTTTGCTCGGCAGTGTAAATACAAACGCGATAGCGCAAAATGGCGCACACTCACAGATATAGCCAAAGAGATGCTGCCGTTAAATACGGTCGAAAAGCAAACATTTATAAACTTTTTGTGAATTTGTGATTCGTATCACTGTGATTTATAGCATATACATATATGATCAGATAAGAGAGACTCCAAGTACCTTTGTGTTATGTTCAGAGTTTAAAAAAGTTGAATTAATGTAAATGTTACTTTAATATTTATGTTGTTACTTAATGTTGCAATGCCATTCTTTTGCACTTTTTGTTAAAGAGTTTATTTTGTTATAAAGGTCTGTTTAATATTTTGTGCAATTTTCTCAGAATCCACAGAGCCCAAGTGTGGTTGTATTTTATTTGTTTTATTTATTTGGGATATTAAAATATTTTCATATTGGAAGCCAAATGTCTGTTCTTAATAATAAAAAAGTTCATTTCACGTTAAAGTGGTGTAATTGTATTATTATGCTACTATATTATTATTGTGGCACATTGTCTTAAAGCTCCCTTGGGGAGCCCAGAAGCAAGAAAAAATTCTATAATGGCACTTTAAAATGACAATATTATCGTTTATCGCAATAATTTCTGGGACAATATATCGTTCTGGAAATTTTGTTATCGTGACAGGCCTAAGCAGAATAATATGTATAATCCCGTCTGTTAGGAAATAGATCTCTCCATATGTCAATTAAACCAACTTCCTTAAACAGAGTATTTATTTTCTTATGTAGTGCCTTTGGTTCATTGGTTTTTCCACTAGAGGAATCAAACTTCGGTTGTAGATGTATATTTAAGTCTCCTCCACATATCAAGATTCCTTCTGTTTTTGTTATCATAATATTAGTGATCTTCTGAAAGAAACTAAAATCCCTTCCTGGGGGTGCATATATATTTAGTAAGGTGACTGGTTGTCCCTCTACTTTTCCCTGTACTAAAATAAATCTGCCCTCTTTGTCTCCCATTTCCATTTTTTTCTCGAAATGTGACTTACTCAAAACAAGAATAGCAACTCCCCTCCTATGTCCTGATTTATATGTTGAGAAAAACAAATGAGTAAAGCCCATACCCTTCAATTTTTTGTGTTCCTTATCACTTAAATGAGTTTCTTGTACGTACACCACATGAGCTTGTTCTTTCTTCATTTTAGATATAATTTTCTTACGTTTGACTGGATTTAGCAGCCCCTTTACATTGAAAGAAATAATCTTTACTTTATCACTGGCCATATGTATTTACATCCTGAAAGTCAATTGTTAATTAATTGATCCACCCCCTGAACAAGTAGAAAACAATAGAAATATAACTCGAACATGAACATAAATCTGGTTCCAAGCCTCGCCCATCTGTGTGAGGAGGGCCCCCACCGAAATAGCCTCAAAGAAGAAAAAGAAACCTCTGTCCATTGACTTCTGTATGTATTCCTCCCATGTATGTGTTACGATATTAATGGGGAAGGGGTATTTGTCAGAAAACAATATAAAGACTTACTATGCAGAAGAAACGCAACCTCTTATGCATTTCACTGGCGGAAAAGTGTTGTGAGCTTGAAGGTATATTTTAGCTTATCCGCATTTTTAAAGTCAGTATTACTCGCCTAAGGGGGATGAAGTCTGTCTTCTAAAGGTTCGTAGCCTCTCTCGGATATTGCTCTCCCGCTCCTCAGTCTGCCTCCGCTTTCTCAGTTCTCCCACTGTTGTCCACGTGGAGCGGGAGGCTCTCTCTTGATGTAGTCACTTTGACAGGGAATCCTCTGTCCTTCATATCTGTAGTCGCTTCCTCCGCCGTGTGGTATAGTCACGTCCCATCCTCATAAAATACTCTCAGTTTTGTAGGAAATGGGGTTTGGTAGTGAATACCTCTCTTTTAGCACTCGCTTGGCCTCGGAGTATTCCCTGCGTTTCTGTAGTATTGCTGGAGGATAGTCCTGGTCGAAATATATTGGTCTCCCGTTCCAGAGCACTCTTTTCTTGCCCCATGCCTTGCGTAGAATTTCTTCCTTTGTTATGTAACGAGGAAATTTGATGATTATAGACCGCGGCTTATCCTCGTTGGTCCCGGAGGGTCTCGGAACGAGCGCGGTGTGCTCTCTCAATCTCCAGCTGGGTGCTCATGGGTAACTCCAGAGTTTGTCGGAGAAAACTCTCGACAAACTCCACCATAGACGACCCCTCCTCTCCTTCTGCGACATTATAGATCCTCAGGTTCTCTTGCCGAGATCTACCTTCTTGGTTGAGCTAGTTTGTTCTCTTGCTGGGTCACTACTTTTATCAGTTTATCCAGAACTTGCTCGACATTCGCATAGATGGCGTCCCGGAACCCCTCTTTATTATCATATCTTAGAACCCAGAAACGAAATCGAATCAAACAGTGAAGAACCTTGAGCTTCTGTTTCTGTTAACATGCCTAAATTTCCACATGTCGATTTAAAGTGTCACAATCACACACACAAACAAATAGAGCCGACACTCCTCCCTATACTGGACCGTTACCCTCTCGTCCCTCTGTTTGTGTGCACTGCTCATTTCTCAGCAGCAGGTCCTTCCACCTCGTTAAAGGAGAGGGGATAATTACAGGTCTTTGTATTACAGTCTCAGTATTGAAAAACGCTGCATTCACTCCACCTCCACACCACCTCATGAGCTCTGTGGGCTACAGTCTCGTCAGACAGACTTCTTTGGGTTTTGTTGGATTTTTGGGCTCATGGACTGAACGTCAGGGCTGGTTTGGGTCAGACTCAGCCAGAATGTTCTGAGCCTATATTTGTGTTTGAATAAACATTTCAGACCCATTAAAGCTCCAGCTGGAGCTGCAGTGAAGTTCAGGAGAAACCAAGGTTCTGATCTAAGGCTTTTCGCTCCTGTGTTTATCTCTGCCTTTTAGGAGTGAGAGCATGTTCTCCAAAAGTTTCTAGGAGAGTTTGAGTGTGTCTTGGTTCAACATCTTCATGTGTTGTGTGCATGTCTGTGTGTGTTTATGTCACTTGCTCTGCTTGCTAGTGTTCTTTTGGGAATAAAACGTTCCGTTTGTCACATTCTCCTCTTTGTGGCACTGGTGCTAATGCAGATGTCTTACCTAGATTGTGTCGCTTGGTTCTGGCGTGCTCGTGGATGTGTTTCTTGGTGAAGCAGCCGAAGAAGATGCAGTGAAGGCAGGAGTGGAGCCGGTTCAGATGTGCTCCACACATATGACATATACATGACTTCGCCTGTGAGGGAGAAGAGATTTGGTGATGCGGTACTTCATTAATCAGTGTTCATATGCAGCACTTATAGGTCTCAGCATACACACACATTAAAATCTAATAAGAAAGATCAACAATGTAACTGATCTAATCACAGGGATACTGAGACATCAACATGGCCGCTGTCTCACTGCACAGCGCTGGCTCCTGTAACCGGTATCAGTCCGGGTGCTGCATTCAGAGCTGGGTACTAAGTGTGTGTGAGTGGAGCGGCAGGTTTTCAATTTCCCTCTCCTCGCTCTCACGTCAGAGAAACCACCCTGAGTCTGCTCCACATGATCCACTCTTACATGAGGAGAGGAGATGAGGAGAAGCTGACGGCTGGAGTGGGTGTGAATTATTGATGGGAGAGATCGTATAACACGCCGCGGCTAACAGACACAGCCTGCTTATGAACAGCGAATAAAGCGTTAGAGCTCATTATTACAGCAAACAGATGCAGCACTGCTCAGTCACCGCAGGTGACTGAACAGGAAAGAACCAGTGAGCTGTTCGCAGTACGATGATGGAGGAGAGCAGCCTACTCACAGTGGAGGAGCGCAGGCTGAAATGACAACTCCACCACATTAAAACTTTTCTTCACAAAGTCAGAGAATCAGAGCTCTTTATGGTGGAAACACAAACATCTCAACTCTGAACTCTGATCAGTTTAGTCTCCATGACTGAGTTTAGTTCAGTAGCTGTTCCATATCAGCTTCTACCTTCATCATCTCATCATTAACTCCAGATCAGAAAACAGTATCACACAAACATCCTAACTAGACTAAACCTCCTAAATCCTGTCCTAACTTTAGGATGAACCCCAACAGGGTCCTATCTTCTGTTTGAGGCCCATTTCTATGGTTTTTAGGCGGCTGAGTCCGGCAGCGTAGTTCACTCATATGCTGTTATATTTATTCATATTTCAAAAGCGGTTTCAGTTGTTAAAACTCTATGGATCAAAAATCCCAGACAGCACCTTGCATGTATCCCTCAACCATGAATGGAGTTTAAGTTCTCTAAACTACAACCCCAATTCCAATGAAGTTAGGACATTGTGTAAAACAAATAAATATAGAATAGGATGATTTGCAAATCCTTTTCAACCCATATTCACTTGAATACACTACAAAGACAAGATATTTAATGTTCAAATGGATAAAGTTTACTGTTTTTTGCAAATATTCATTCATTTTGAATTTGATGCCTACAACATTCCAAAGAAGTTGGGACAGGGGCATGTTTATTATTGTGTTACATCACCTTTCATTTAACAACACTCAATAAGCTTTTGGGAACTGAGGACACTAATTGTTGAAGCTTTGTAAGTTGAATTCTTTCCCATTCTTGCTTGATGTACAACGTCAGTTGCTCAACAGTCTGGGGTCTCAGTTGTCGTATTTTGTGCTTCATAATGTGCCACACATTTTCAATGGGAGACAGGTCTGGACTGCAGGCAGGCCAGTCTAGTACCCACACTCTTTTACTACAAAGCCACACTGTTGTAACATGTGCAGAATGTGGCTTGGCATTGTCTTGCTGAAATAAGTAGGGACATCCCTGAAAAAGACGTTACTTGGATGGCAGCATATGTTGCTCCAAAACCTGTATGTACCCTTCAGCAATAATGGTGTCTTCACAGATGTGCAAGTTACCCATGAAGCGACAAACTGTGTTCACTGACAATGGTTTTCTCAAGTGTTCCTGAGCCCATGTGGTAATATCTGTTACAGAATGATGTCGGTTTTTAATGCAGTGCCACCTGAGGGATTGCAAGTCATGGGCATTCAATGTTGGTTTTCTGCCTTGCCGCTTACTTGCAGAGATTTCTCCAGATTCTATGAATCTTTTGATATTATGGACGGTAGATGATGAAATCCCTAAACTCCTTGCAATTGCACGTTGAGAAATGTTCTTAAACCGTTGGACTGTTTGCTCACGCAGTTGTTCAAAGTGGTGAACCTTGCAGCATCCTTGCTTGTGAACAACTGAGCCGTTCAGGGATGCTCCCTTTATACCCAATCATGACACTTGCCTGTTTCCAATTAACCTGTTCACCTGTGGAATGTTCCAAACAGGTGTTTTTTGAGCATTCCTCAACTTTCCCAGTCTTTTGTTGCCACTGTCCCAACTTTGTTAGAACGTGTTGCAGGCATCAAATTCAAAATGGTTGAATATTTGCAAAAAACAAAGTTTACCCGTTTGAACATTAAATATGTTGTCTTTGTAGTGTATTCAACTGAATATAGGTTGAAAAGGATTTGCAAATCATCGTATTCTGTTTTTATTTATGTTTTACACAACGTCCCAACTTCATTGGAGCTGGGGTTGTATCACAAACAGTGGCTCAGTCATCAGGCAGTGAATTCATAACCATTTCATGTAGGAACTTTCAGTGAGGGAGCTTTAGAGAGGGGGAGGTCTTGTTCCTATCACCACCAATGTGAGCAGTTCTGACTTGGGAAGATTATCTAGAACAGAGCGTTTCACACCAAACCGCTCAGAACTGCTCTGTTTACATCTTAACCACTTAATTATGCAGGAATTTTGGGAAATCAGTGGAGCGGTCCTTCAACATGACTATCGGATGTAGGGCTGGAGACGCTGCAGTGAAGGTCAGAGCTGACGGTCAGGGGTACTGTCTGCACCTACAGAGCCAAACAGGGATGAATTATCCGATCACTGCTTCATCAGCGCGACTCTGGACACGGAGCCTCTTCCTCATCTTCACTCTGCACGATTACCTTAACGTTGGTAACCATGGTAGCAGAGCTCCGCTGCCACAGGACATCGACAGAAACCTGCTTGTACCACGTGACCACTGACATCACAGCTCGCAGCTCTCTTACCGCACTGACTCTCCTCGCTTGCGGTTGCTGGAGAGAGATTCACTCTTTATTATAGAAAATTAACAGTTCCTTTCTCTTAGTTTTGAACCTATGATGGTTTCATAAAGATGTCAAGCCAAAATACTATATAATCTATCTTATGTATTTATTTCATAAATGTAAATATTCGAATCAAAGCCCTCAAGTTTAATTTATTAATTACACTGGTGGACAGTAACTGAGTACATTAAATTAGTTTCTGTACTTAAGTAGTTTTCTCGTGTATCTTTACTGAAGTTTTTCCATTTTGGGCAACTTCACTTTCACTCCACTACATACATACATCCATCCATCCATCCATCCATCCATCCAACTCCACTACACTTCAAAGTCAAATATCTGACGTTTTCCTCCACTACATTTTGAGAAAATCAGTCATTCCTTTTGGTTTGTGTGTGTATAAAAACATAACATGTCAGAACAAAAGAAGCGCAAAGCAAGAACACCAATCAGGGCACAGCAGTCACTTTGTTTAGAGCTTGTTTTGACCTGTTGGTCATACCAACCCAGAATTGGCAAACGGTTCAACATCAGCGCAACAGCGTAAAATTTTGGGAGAGTATTCAACATAAATAATGAACTAACCTAACTTTGTGTAAATACAGCCCAATAAAGAAATATGTCCACATATGCTGTTGTGCCTGACACGTCTTTTTTCTGAATTTATACAAACATTTCATTTTATAGTAAATATGGTTTGGGCTGGTTTATGTTTATGAAAAGACCTACAGATCAAGATTGTAAAGGAAACTCATTTGTGATCCTGATTTTAAAGCCAGTTTTTATTCAACTTAAACTTGGAACTAAGTTGTAAATGAATCTTAAACTGAAACTTTGCTTGTTTGTAAAAAGTGATTTTAGAACCACTAGGTTCTACCTGATGGAAACGGTTTGCCTTCAGTGTTTTGTGCTTATGATCATTTTAATAAACGTCAGCATCACTAATTAATGGCATTCTATTAAAAGACTGGTTTACCAAGAGACACACTGGAGGATTTTCACCTAAAATGAGTTCATGAAGCGAGTCTTGTTATAAAAATGATAACAGGACACTAGACCCATAATTCATCTTTTAGTACTTTTACTATAGATAATCAAGTACATTTGAAGGTAAATACTTTAGTATTTTTACTCAAGAGGAGGTAAAAGTTTATTATGCACATCTGTAATCTAAGAAGAGGTCAGCCAGTTTACCCTGAAGTTCCTGTAGTTACTGAATAATGTACTGTGTAATAGTGAGATATTAAGGCGTTAAAAAGTGATTTAGTTGAGATTCTAAATAAAGGTTTTTCTGTTTGAAGTGAAGTTTATGTTCATCTTGCTGAGGATTCAGAGCGCAGTCCAGTCCTGCGATGTGAGATTTGCCTCGTGTGAATCCGTCTTTGTGTCAATCAGCGCTAAAGTCCAACACTGAGAAGTTTATTCTACACATTCGTCTCTTGGAGGTTGTGCTGTTTCTGTCCACATGTGTAAAGAATGGAAAAATCACCTGGTTCGAATGTTTAACCAATGAAATGGCACTGAAGGTCGGAGTTAAGCTGCTGCACCTTTTGTCTGGCTGATCAGAGGCACCTGTGCTTGCTCCTCACTAATCATCTAATAAACTGGGCAGGCACTCAGCTCCCTTTAGCTCCTTTATACTGTGCCATAAAGGAGAATCGCTACACGTGGGCATCTTTTAACAGCTCAGCCACGACATCACAACACAAGACTGTTTTCACAACTTTTCACCCTCATTTAATTGTCTCCAGCTCCACCTACTGGTCTACACTACCCCAGTCATTCAATGCCACCAGCTCTATGAGGTGAAGACAAACACAGGTTTCCTCTGAGATCTGAGCAGCTCCATCATTACAAACAATGACCGCACGGCCAAATGATAACCTCCAGATTGGTTACGTCAGCAAACCCATACTTGCACTGACTAGCATTACACTGCATGATGGGGGGGATGGGGAGTCGGGGGCCATCCTGCCCACCCAGACAGAAAGAGAGAACAGCTGTGCTGTCTTAGCCTCTCAGACACGGACAACTGTAGCATCACCAGGGACCAAAGTCACAAACTGATGATGAGACGAGGACAGACTTACTGTCTTGCACTGTTACACAATCTGATACCAACACGCACACACACACACACACACACACACACACACACACACACACACACACACTATCACCATCACATCCACACCCCATCAGACTCACCATCACACCCACCCCATCACACACCCACACTCATTTACATTTACGGCATTTGGCTGACGCTCTCATCCAGAGCGGCTTACAATTACAGACCCCATCACACACCAACAACCACCACAGCATCACAAACACGCCATCACACACTCACACACAAACACACCCCCCATCACACACTCACACACATGCCCCCACCCTTTCACACACATGCCCCCACCCCATCACACACTCACTCACACACACACCACCCCATCACACAGACACACATACACCCATCACACACACACACCCCCCATCACACACTCACACACACACCCCCACCCCATCACACACTCACACACCCCCACCACATCACACACTCACACACCCCCACCCCATCACACACTTAGACACACACCCCAACCCCATCACACACTCACTAACACACCCCCACCACAGACTCAAACACACACCCCCCCATCACACACTAACGCACCCCCACTCCATCACACACTCACTCACACACACACACCCACGCCATCACACTTGCGCACACACACCCCCACCCCATCACACACTCACACACCCCCACCCCATCACACACTCACTAACACACCCCCACCACAGACTCAAACACACACCCTCCATCACACACTCACGCACCCCCACTCCATCACACACTTACACACACAAACCCCCACCCCATCACACACTTAGACACACACTCCAACCCCATCACACACTCACTAACACACCCCCACCCAATCACACACTCACTCACACACGCACCCCAGATCACACACTCACTCACACACGCACCCCAGATCACACACTCACTCACACACGCACCCCAGATCACACACTCACTCACACACGCACCCCAGATCACACACTCACTCACACACGCACCCCAGATCACACACTCACTCACACACGCACCCCAGATCACACACTCACTCACACACGCACCCCAGATCACACACTCACTCACACACGCACCCCAGATCACACACTCACTCACACACGCACCCCAGATCACACACTCACTCACACACGCACCCCAGATCACACACTCACTCACACACGCACCCCAGATCACACACTCACTCACACACGCACCCCAGATCACACACTCACTCACACACGCACCCCAGATCACACACTCACTCACACACGCACCCCAGATCACACACTCACTCACACACGCACCCCAGATCACACACTCACTCACACACGCACCCCAGATCACACACTCACTCACACACGCACCCCAGATCACACACTCACTCACACACGCACCCCAGATCACACACTCACTCACACACATACCCCAGATCACACACTCACTCACACACATACCCCAGATCACACACTCACTCACACACACACCCCGGAACACACACACCCCGGAAAACACACACCCCGGAAAACACACACACACTCTCACACACACATCCCAGATCACACACTCATTCACACACGCACCCCAGATCACACACTCACTCACACACACAACCATCACACACACACACACCCCCCATCACACACTCACTCACAAACACACCCCCCATCACAAACTCACACACACACCCCCACCCCATCACAAACTCACACACACACCCCCACCCCATCACACACATAGACACACACCCCAACCCCATCACACACTCACTAACACACCCCCACCACAGACTCAAACACACACCCCCCCATCACACACTAACGCACCCCCACTCCATCACACACTTACACACACAAACCCCCACCCCATCACACACTTACACACACAAACCCCCACCCCATCACACACTCACTAACACACCCCCACCACAGACTCAAACACACACCCCCCATCACACACTCACACGCACCTCCACCCCATCACACACTCACTCACACACACACCCACCCCATCACACTTGCGCACACACACCCCCACCCCATCACACACTCACACACCCCCACCCCATCACACACTCACTAACACACCCCCACCACAGACTCAAACACACACCCTCCATCACACACTCACGCACCCCCACTCCATCATACACTTACACACACAAACCCCCACCCCATCACACACTTAGACACACACTCCAACCCCATCACACACTCACTAACACACCCCCACCCAATCACACACTCACTCACACACACACCTCCCATCACACGCTCACACACACACCTCCCATCACACACTCACAGACACCGCCCCACAAATCACACACTCACACACACCGCCCCACCCATTACACACTCACCCCCACCCATCACGCACTCACTCACACACCGCCACCCATCACGCACTCACACACACACACCCCATCACATACTCACTCACAAACACACTCACTAACACACCCCCACGCCACATCACAGACTCAAACACAAACCCCCCATAACACACTCACTCAAACACCCCCATCAAACACTCACTCACAATCACATGCCCCATCACACACACTCACTCACACACGCACCCCAGATCACACACTCACTCACACATACCCCAGATCACACACTCACTCACACACACACATACCCCAGATCACACACTCACTCACACACACACATACCCCAGATCACACACTCACTCACACGCATACCCCAGATCACACACTCACTCACACGCATACCCCGGATCACACACTCACTCACACACACACCCCGGAACACACACACCCCGGAAAACACACACACACTCTCACACACACACCCCAGATCACACACTCATTCACACACGCACCCCAGATCACACACTCACTCACACACACACACACCAGATCACACACTCACTCACACACATACCCCAGATCACACACTCACTCACACACACCCCCCGAAACACACACACACCCCATCACACACTCACATACACACCCCCATCACACAATCTCACTCACACACACCCCCAAATCGCACATTCACTCACATATATACCACCCATCACACACTCACACACCCCATCACACACACACACTCACCCCATCAAACACACACACTCACCCACATCACACACTCACTAACACACACAAACCCCATCACACACTCACAAACACACATCTCACACACTCACAAACACAGACACACACACCCCCCATCACACTCACACACCCCATCATGCTAACTCACACACACACCCCATCACACAATCACACTCACTCTCACACACACATACTCCCTAATCACACTCCCCCCGATCACACACACACACACACACACTCACACTCACCCCCCCATCAATCACCCCCATCACACACCCTCACTCACACACACCCCATCACACACTCAATCACACACACACGCCCATCACACACACCCCCATCACACACCCCCCCGACCACACACTTACACTCACCCCCCTATCAATCACCCCCGATCACACACTCACTCACAAACACACCCCATCACACAGTCACACACACACCCCCATCACACACTCATTCACACACACACCCCCATCACACTCACACACACCCCCCATCACAGACACACACACACCCCATCACACACACACAAACACCCCATCACACACTCACTCACACACCCCCATCACACACACACACCCCCCCCCCTCACACACCCCCCGATCACACACTCACACATACAAACCCCCATCACACACTCACACACTCACCCCGATCACACACTCATTCACACACACACCCCCCCATCACACTCTCACACTCACAAACACACACCCCATCTCACACACACACACACACACACACACCCATCACACACTCACTCACACACCCCCATCACACACACAAAAACCCCCTCACCACACACTCACTCACACACACCCCCCATCTCACACCCCCCGATCACACACTCACACATACAAACCCCCAATCACACACTCACTCACAGACACACCTCCCCTTCACACTCACACACACCCCATCACACACTCACAAACTCAATCACACACACCCACCCATCACACACTCACTCACACACCCCCCCCATCACACACACACCCCATCACACACTCACTCACACACACACACCCCCATCACACACTCACTCACACACCCCCCCATCACACAGTCAATCACACACTCACACACCCCCCCATCACACAGTCAATCACACACTCACTCACACACACACACCCCTATCACACACACACCCCCACTCACACACCCCCATCACACACTCACTCACACACCCCCATAACACACACTCACTCACACACCCACATCACATACACTCACACACCCACCCCCATCACACACACCCCCCATCACACACCCCCATCACACACTCACTCACACCCCCATCACACACACACACACACACACACACACACACTCACTCACACCCCGATCACACACTCACCCCCCTATCACACACCCCCGATCACACTCACACATACAAACCCCCATCACACACTCACTCACACACACCCCGATCAAACACTCACTCACACACACCCCCATCACACACTCACTCACACACCCCCATCACACACACACCCCGATCACACACTCACTCACACACACCCCCCATCACACAATCACACAACACACACCCCCATTATACACTCACTCACACACAAACACACACCCCATCCCACACTCACTCACACAAACACCCCCATCACACACTCACTCACACACACACACTCCCCGATCACACACTCACTCACACACACACCCCATCCCACACTCACTCTCACACACACCACCCCATCACACACTCACTCACACACTCACAAAAACACCCCCCTATCACACACTCCCCGATCACACACTCGCTCGCTCACACACACACCCCCATCACACATTCACTCACACACACCACCCCATCACACACTCACTCACACACTCACAAAAACACCCCCCTATCACACACTCACTCACGCACACACACACACACACACATCCCCCCATCACACACTCACTCACAGACACCCCCCCCATCACAGACTCACTCACACACACACCCCATCCCACACTCACTCACACACACACCACCCCATCACACACTCACTCACACACTCACAAAAACACCCCCCTATCACACACTCACTCACGCACACACACACACACACACACACACACATCCCCCCATCACACACTCACTCACACACACCACCCCATCACACACTCACTCACTCACAAAAACACCCCCCTATCACACACCCCCATCACACACCCCCCGATCACACACTCGCTCGCTCACACACACACCCCATCACACATTCACTCACACACCCACACCCCCTATCACACACACGCTCACTCACAGACACCCCCCCCATCACACACACACACACCCCCCCCGATCACACACCCCCGTACACACAATCACACACCCCATAACACGCTCACTCTCACACACACCCCCCCCCCATCACACACTCACTCACTCACACACCCCCCCAATCACACACTCACTCACTCACACACACCCACTCACACACTCACTCACACACACACACCCCCCCCCCCCCCCCCCCCGATCACACACTCACTCTCACACACACTCACTCACACACACACCCCCCTGATCACACACTCACTCACACACACACACCCACCCAATCACACACTCACTCACTCACACACACACACACACACCCCCGATTACACAATCACTCACCCACACACACTCACACACACACACACACACACACACCCGATCACACACTCACCCTCCCATCACACACACACCCCCCCGATTACACAATCACTCACCCACACACACTCACACACACACACACACACACACACACACACCCGATCACACACTCACCCTCCCATCACACACTCACTCACACACACACTCACTCACACCCCCCCCCCCCCGATTACACACTCACTCACTCACACCCCCCCGATCACACACTCACTCACACACACCCCCACTATCACACCCCCATCACACACTTACTCACATACACCCCCCATTACACACTCACCCCCCCCCATCACACACCCTCCTCAAACTCACCACCCCCAGCTCCTCAAACGGCATCCACGATCGGGCCAAAACACTACTGCGCTGAACTGAACTCTAACTTCACTACTTCGACTCTCAGAATATCCTGATTATTGTGAAAACATTATTTACACCGTTAAACTCCTCGACCTGCAGTTTAACAGGCTGAACTTAACTGTTCCACCTTAAATGGTGCAGCACTCACTATATCGGTGCTTCACAAATCGTCACTGTATCATCATCATCATCATCATCATCGTCATCATCTACTATAACTAGGCTGGGTTTGGGTTTCATCAGGTGGCTTTTTACGGTTTCAATATCGGTATGAGTGTCGTAGGAAAAGCGGTATCGGTCCACCTCTAGACCGTCATACAGAAACATGACTGAGAGGTGAAGGTCCTGTAAATGAGTACAGGTGTGCATGAGGGGGAGACCTGCTCTGTCTACTCTAACACACCTGAGCAGCAGCGTGTTAATGACGGACTGAGCCGAGTCAGGTGTGCTGAGGGGGGACAGGTCACACTGAGGGTCTAAGATGAAGTTAGCTCCTTCCCGGAATTCCTCGTTCCACCTTAAACGGTCCAGCGGTTCCATCCTAGCGCCGAAGTCTGCACCGTTTAAGGTGGACCGGGGAGCCCGAGCGCGAGGCTGGCGCGCGGCTGGTATTTACCTTGCGTTTCCTGGTTTCCGCAGAGCCGCTCCACACGAAGCACTGGTAGACCACCCGCAGGTTCTGCTTCCAGTTATCCACTTTGAAGACGTTCAGGTGGGAGCAGCCGGCCGGACTCATGACACAAACCACATCCGAACCGCCTTCTGTGAGGATTCAGAGTCGAACCGGAGGCAGAGGGCTTATTATTATTATTATTATTATTCCGATGGTTGTGAAGATTATCCACCGATTGTTCCGTTCCGGAAAGCCAGGGCGCCGCCGAAGACCCCCGCGCTACATAAGCGGCCTCAAAATCCCACAGAACCCCTCAGAACCGGGAAAGCGGGTCGATTCGGAGCCACTTTTAACGCCGTGTTTTCCCAAGTCGGATGATTTAATGGACGGCAATGGAATTCAAGTGAACTACGACAAGGGCGCCTCTGATTGGCCCGCGTGTACGCCATTCTCCATTGGTTCCCACCTTCGCAAGCAAGCGCTACGTTCTGATTGGCCGCTCGGCCCGCTTGTCTTGGCTTCGCTGCCTAGAGCTTCCTGATTGGACGGCTGTGTCAATCATTTCCTCCTCGGCGTTTTTTCTCAAATAAAATATACAAATATCATCAGCGACTTTATATGCACACGAATTAAAACACGGGCTTATTTTAAATAAAATTATTCAATAATCATTTAAAAAATAGCCTCGTTTCCCGCGCGCACCCAATTCCTGACTTGTTTGTTGTGTGTGTTGTTGACTCGCACCGCCTACGTCATTTCCGACCTTGTGGGGCCGCTGCTTATCTGCGCTAATTGGATGTTTTAGATGTCTGATGTCCTCCGGCCTCGCCTACCTCGAGACACGGCGACCATGACACGTTTTAAACACGTTTTCGCCTCTGCTTCTCACAGAAAACAGGATTTAATGAAGGTTAGCATAGTCAGTGCACACAGGGCCTCGAGTAGGGCTGCCAGACTGCACCACTAACACAGCCATGTTTACGGCTGGAAGAGGATTTTTACCTTCTGGACCTGAACTCACCACTTCTGCTGCTTTCACTACCAAGTACCACAAGAAAGGCCGACTCAAACAGTCCGTCTCTTCACCACACCTAACCTGGACACTCGAAAGCTTTACCGTCTGACCACCCCTTCATTCTGAATGCAGCTGCGCCATACGCCACAGCCTCAGATCACACCAAGCTATCCAACTGAGCTGTTACAGTTCTCATGACAACCCATCAGAACCAGGGACTCATGACAACACATCAGAACCAGGCCAGGGACTTCTGTTCCTCATGCACCTGAATATGATCCAAAAGTGTGTCTGAGTTTAAATCAGAGCAGAGGTGGTAAAAATGCTCTTCAGGACTTTGTTCCGACTGCCTGGACGGCCCTGCTGGTGGTTTGATCTAACAAGAGAAGCCAGGCCGTCGGAACAAAATCCTGGGAAGGGTTTTTACTTTCTGGACCTGGATTTTCCATGTCTGCATATTTAAAAATCTAAACATGTCTGTGGGCCAGAGAACATTTATATTTTTTACAACCCAAACTGTAAACTGTTTATTCAAAATGTGCCAAAACTGCAGCAAGATGTAGATCTTGAAATATGCTAATATGTAAACTATTTTGAATGAATAAATAAAACACATCTGATAAACCTCTTTAAATGCCCATGTAGAAGTTAAACCTGCCCATTTCCTTTAACTAGACACCCGTCATCTTTTCTTATTGTGGTGTAAGTGCGGTCCCATGGACTGCTGATGGAGCGCACATTACCCTGCAGTGCATGCTGGACATTGTAGTGTTGCGCACTGTGAAATGGAATATTAATAGAAAACTAAATACATTATGCAGGCCTGATAGGATTGCCTGACAGCCCACGGGTCTTGTGCTAAACACACAGGGCCTAATGAGTGAGGCCTGAAAACTAGAGTGAAGTCACTCTGGTTTCAATAGAGCTCCCATTAGACTGAGTGTGGAGGCCTCTAAGGGCCCAGACACCTCAGACATGCTCAACAGAAGAGCAGCCTTCTGTGTGAAGACTGTGCAATCAGTAAATCTGTAGTATTCATAGTTTTCTGAGAGAAATAGGGAAGCACAAGGTCATCAGTGTAGGGGAATCCCAGATGTTCTGCGTGGTTTGAATGGTTAGACCAGCTTAATTTACCGTTTCAAACCAGCAGTGAACTCACACGCCTTCCACACAGAAATCTGAATAAATACTGCCTTGGTGATCAAAACCTTCTCAAAACCACCACAAAACATTGTCTGCATATTGATAATTACCTGTAGGAACTTTCTGTGAGGTGCTTTTAGAGGTGGACGTGTGGTTCCTATCAGCACCACTGTGAACAGTTCTGACTCGAACAGTGTTTCACACCAAACCGCTCTGATTACATCTTAACCAGTTAATTATGCAGGGAGTTTGGAAATATGGTGGAATCCCCCTTTAACTGAAGAACATACTTAATATTTCTATCCAATAGAACGCAGGTACCCAAAGCCCTGCGACGCTCTGTGCTTTGGCGACGTCAACCTACATGAACGAGACAGACTCTGGGACAGACTCCACACATACTGGACCCGGACAAATTCTCTCATCCGCTGTAAATGTTTTTTGCCATTTTTTTAATTAACTAGTTTTATTATCTACATTCAAATGGTCAAATGACAGATCTTCAAGGGTTCTTTAGTAAGAAAAATGGTTCTATATAGAACCATTATCACTAAAAGATTCCTTTGCATTGTAAAATGGTTCTTCAGACTGATGGAGAATGTGTGGTACATGGTTCCATATTGAACCTTTATGAAAAGGGTTCTATATAGCATCAAAAAAGGTTCTGCTATTGTTACAATGTCAAGCTTATAACAGAAGAACCCTTTTTGGTGCTATTTAGAACCATATTTAACACATTCTCCATCAATCAGATGAACCATTGAACCATGCAGTGTTCTTTGAGTGTTCACGGTTCTATACAGAACCACTGTCTTTACTAAACAGGCCTTGAAGAACCATCTCTTGAGTGTATACAGTGCTTCGGTGTAACGTAGCTGAATGACAGTTATTCAGTGTATTTCAGCCACACCGGATTCCTTCTTCACCAAGTCGAGCAGCTATGAAACGAACCTCTGCGCTCTGATTGGTCTTCGGCTATATCTCAAGAAATTCTGGGTAAAAGGTCACACAGAGGGCACTTAGAGGGTTATGTACCTTCACTGTGAACACCAAAACGACGAACAGGACACTTTATAGCCTCACACGCCAAGCGAGGATTGCAGTTGTGCACAACGGGAGAGAACTGTACTGGAGAAGTTCAGGCTGATGGGGTGCACAGGTGACCACGCCATCACTGGGTAGAACGACAGGGCTGGTACGGCCAGCTGGGCATCAAAGATTGGTCACACACCACAATTAAATGCTTAGCATTTTCTAACACTGTTCAGCTGAATAGAGAACGTATTAAAGTCCATGTGAATGAAATCATAGCTGATCATCTTCTGCGCTTCTGGGTAAGTGAATGAAACTCTCAATGAGGGTCTCTGAGCTCGCAGAGCTGCTCTCTCTGTGATGGGGGTTAAATCCACAGATCAATAAATGTTACTGCTTAATATTATTGTGCCCTGCCCACTGATACATGGTGACATCAAAAATAGAGTATTGTAGAGGTGGAGCAAAACGTCATTACATTTTGACTGAAAAACAAGAATTTAAATGATATGAATAATGTCCAGGAGCTCAAACTAACAAGGTAAACAGGCCTGACTGATGACACCAGCACGAGGAGTACCATTAATAACAGACTATAAATAAATAAAAGATAAAAGTAGAAAACAGAGTGAAATGTGACTTTTCATTAAAAGGCTCCAACAAAAAGGCAAAAGCTTTTGAACAAAGAAGTCCAGTCGCTTTATTGTTACGGCCATAAACGCAGCAGTGGCTTCTCCACGTCAACATTGATAAATAAAACACTGATGAAACAGGGTGGGTGTAGATGAGCGAGCTGTGAAAGAAAGAGCCAAATTATCATTTCAGACATGTTTCTGTTTTCCTCCAATATAGTCCATAATCAATAGATTGATATTCTTCCTGATGGTTTTATCACGAGAGCGGTGGGGCAGTGCTCTGTGCAGTGGCCTCAGGAGTAGGACGACGTCTTACTGCCAACGTCGTCTTCTTGCGTTCCCATACTCTGCAGAGGTCAGAGGAGTGGTCAGATCAGGATGTGATCGTGAGAAGGCAGAAAGACTCTGAGAAGGTTTCCTAAAGACCCGTGGGTGAGTGATATGGTGATACTGTGTGTTACTGTGATAAATGACCGTGTCTTTTCTGAATGTACCATGGGGTTCATGAGCTTCTAAAGCTTCAGGAAGGCGGTGTTCTTTCTATGCAGGTTAATCCTGGTTTCATAGGAAATAAGACATGTACAAGGCATGTCCAGCAGATAACTTTACAATGTCCAATAATCAAAATTCTCCTTTTTCAGTGTAAGCAGGGTGGAGCTAATCTTCAGCAGTATGTACACATCAGGCGTGTCCAGTCTTCTCCACAGAGGCCAGTGTGGCTGCAGATGAAGCTGACATGATTCTGCTTGTTTAATCAATTGGTCTTCAAACATTTCATCAGGTGACCTCCTGCTTTGTTGGAGTGAAAACCGGAGCCACACTAGCCTCTGTGGGTAAGACTGGTCACCCCTGATGTACACATGCAGTCTCTTCACAAATCAAAAGGCTGCCGTTTTGTCCAGTCCACACAGCTTTAACTAAACCTTCTTTAATCTCTCTGCATCTGAGTCGGACAAACTTACCGCCAAGACAAAGGAAATCAAGAGAAAGCCAACACCCACACAGTTATCATACGGATCCGATAAGCAATTTCATTATTATCGTTTTTCTGTTTAATCTGTGGTGAAAGTTTAATATAAACACTTGCTTTTAGTATCAAACATTTTTAATATTTTACACTTTTATCTCCAGAACTTTAAAACACTGACCAACTTCATGTTTCATTACAAAGAGGTGAAGAAGCAGCTCCGACTGCTGCTCTCACGACAAATGGCGTCCATCTGAAACGGATGGCCAACCTAAAGTCCAGTCAGGGTTTATCGCAAGCTCAGAGCTGCAGCTCTGTGACGTCAACATGATCAGCGAGTAACAGCAGGTGGTTTTTAATGAACCTGTGATTTTTGGCATGATATTATTGGTGAATTGCCAAAGCCTACAGCTACCTTTAAACTAAATGGTTTAACCAAACAGCGCTAACCCTAAAAGGTGAAATATAATTTTAATTTTTATACACCTGTAGCAGCTAAACGAGAGCTAAAACGCTGCAAGTCCAGATCTCGGACAGCTGAGCACGTCTGAAAATTCTGAGCTCGCAGTTCTCATGAATGCAGCATTAATGCCTCAGCCTTTTAATTTTTCAGCCTTCAGTCAGGAAGTCTTTGATTCCTGATCAGTCTAAGGGATCACTGCTGGCCTCTCTGAACGAGATGACCAGTATGTTCAGGACAGTGAGGAATCTACGTACCTTCTGCACAAACTGGGGATTGACGGTGATCTCCTGATCCATGGCCTTTAGTTTCTCATCTAACTCTATACATTTCAGCATCTGTGAGAGAAAAGCACACAGAGTGAACCAGAAAGAACCATCAGGAGGAACCACATTCCAGCAAACAGTCAACAGACTCCAGCTTCTGGGTCACATTCGCCCTTTAGCGAGTTCATTTTAGACATGCGTGTGTTTATCACCATGACGGTGGATTCATATTTTAGTGAAGAGCTGGGCAATGTGACAGTATTTATCATCATGATGATTAATGAAGCTACAATATGCATTTCTGAGTACGGATCCTGTCAGCACTTAAACACAGTGACTCACTGCACGTTTGACTCAATCATCTTTACCCTAATGGGATTCAATGCAGTTCAGTGTGTTAAATGCAAATAACTGGATTTATGATTTTTGACAGTATTTGTTAAATACGGCTCAACTTTGTTCCAATTTCAGATGTCAGAAATATCCATTGTGAAAAGCAGGGCATCACAGTATTTCCATAAATATATTGGCACTGTCCAACAAAAAACAACCATCTCCAAAATAGTAACTGTACAGGATTCAGTTGTGGACCATTTCTTTTTTTTTTTTTTAACTTTATTGCCATTAACACACCTTGACTGGCTATTAACATATAACAAATTCACCTTGAGATTGGGGCATCATTTAACATACAATTTGAAGGGACAGTACCTGAGCACATACATATATCCACACATTCTATAACTCCAGACACATATTCACATATACTCAGAGGAAATGGATGGATGGATGGATGGATGGATGGATGGATGGATGGATGGATGGATGGATGGATGGATGGATGGATGGATGGATGGATGGATAAAACGGCCCAAGGTAGACAATCACAGGTTCCCATCTTCTTATAAATACAGGTACTTTTATTTGTAGCTGGGCTGTCATGTGTTCCATCATATAGACATGTTTGACTTTTTGTGACCATTGTACAATTGTTGGGGGATTAGGCATCTTCCAATTAACCGTAATCAATTTTCTTGCAATCATCAACAGAACATGCAGTATGTAGCACTGGTCACTGGTAAACACATGTTCAGGTAACACCTCCAACAAGAACAGTAATGGGTCCATGGGAATATGAACTTCTAGAATTTTCTCCAACTCCTCTTTAATATTCTTCCAGAATGTCTTTATTTTTGGACAGTCCCAGAACACATGACTATAATCTCCCACCATACTCCATACTCAATTTCTCCAACATTTATCGGTAGAGTTTTTTTTGCTAACACATGCAGCAAGTGGAGTCCTGAAATACCTCATCTTAGCCTTCCAATCGAATTCTTTCCATAGCTGGCTCCCAATCCCCCTGTGACATCTGGAACATACCTTTTCCCAAACTTCATCCTCCACTACTACATTCAGTTCCAATTCCCATTGTCCTTTGAGATGTAAAGTATTGTCTTGACTGTCAGTCATTAGTTTTTTATGGATATGAGAGATTTGTTTTTTTGTTGATGCAAGGTGTTCAGACAAGTTTATAAAATGGGTTTCTATATTGGTTGGTTGTCTTTTAATAATATCCCAGTTCGTGTTTTTGTAATATAATGTCTAATTTGTAAATATCTAAAGTCGCTTGATGGTAGCGCAAACCTGTCTTGGAGTTGTGAGAAAGATTTAAATATATTCCCATCAAACAGCTGATTAATTGTTTTTAGCCCCTTCTTTGCCCATCTTTTATATGCATTATCCCATATGGAAGGAAGAAATTCCATATCGTCTACTATGGGCATTGCCCGAGACAAAGCTATTGCTCCCTTTAACTGTTTTTGAACTGAAGCCCACACCTGCATTTAATCCATATGTTACTTATTTTATTTTTTTTCAAGATTGTTGACTTAAGAATGGAAGGGTAGGTAACAGTATTCCTGGTATGGAATTCTGTTCAATAGAGACCCATCTGTTGTCTATATCATTGATCATCCATGCCACCATTGCTCGAAGTTGGGCTGGCAGTAGTAGAGTTTTAGATTGGGTAAACTCAGACCTCCTTTCTCTTTCAATCGAATTCTTGGTCTCCTGTTTTGCCAAATAAATTTTGATATCCATTTTCCTAGCAATTTGAATGTAGACTGTGGTATTAAAACAGGTAGGGACTAAAATAAGAGTATTCTTGGTAAAATATTCATTTTTATTGTCTCTATCCTGCCAGAAAGTGATAGGGGTAGTGTATCCCATCTATTTAGATCTTTTTAATTTCTTTAATCAACTCAACATAATTTGAAGAAAAAAGTTGTGTTGTTTTGGGTGTTAGAACAATACCCAGATATCTAAATCCCCGTTTGGACCTTCTAAAAGATACCAAATCATCTAGTTGGGAAGGCCATTCTCCAGTTATCATCATGGCTTCAGATTTATTTGTATTAACCTTATATCCTGACACTGCACTGTATTCACTAAGGCTATGTAGGAGGGCAGGTAACGAAGCAGCAGGTTTTTCTAAGAATAATAATATATCATTTGCAAAGAGAGCCAATTTGTGTTGATCATTTCCTTCATCAGTCATTCCCTGTATGTGTGGGTTGAGTGTTATTAGTTCAGCCAATGGTTCAATACTGAGTGCGAATAGGGAGGGTGACAGTGCATCTCCCTGTCGTGTGCCACGTTCCAGAGGGAAAAATTCTGAACAATGTCCATTTACCCTTACTCTAGATGTAGGGTTTTTATAAAACACTTTAATCCAATTAACAAATGTTTCATTAAAGCCCATATAGCTGATAGTCTGTTCCAGGAAAGTCCAATTGACCCTATCAAATGCCTTCTCAGCATCCAAGCTGAGAAGCATTGATGGGGTGTCTCTCTTGACTGCTAGCGATTATAGGTTCAAAGCTCTTCTAATATTGTCAATTCCTTGTCGATTACATATGAAGCCTGTTTGATCTGGCTATATAAGTTTATTGATATGTTTTTGAATTCTATTTGCTATAATGGAGGTCAGAATTTTAAGATCCACACAGATTAAACTAACTGGCCGGTAAGACGTACACTGAGTCGGATCTTTGTTATCTTTTGGAATAACACTTATTATTGCTTCCATCCACGATCTTGGCGGATCTCCTTCCATCAGGGCGTAATTATATACTCTACATAAAACAGGAGTTACCTCATTTGCAAAAATTTTATAATATTCTCCCAGGAAGCCATCTACCCCTGGGGACTTATTTTTAAGTTTAAGATTAGCTTCTTTAATTTCTTCTTCTGTAATCGGTAGTGTAACCATATTGGCCTCCTCTACTGTTAATCTAGACAGTTTAACTGAGTCAAAGAATGATTTAATCTTTTCTTTTTTATTGGGTGCATCTTCCTCCTTATATAGCATTTTATAGTATGTAGCAAAAGCTTCTGCAATATCTTTTGGTTGGGTAAGCAGCTGATCGGTATCCGGACATCTTATCTTGTGCACTATTCAATTGGATTGTGCTTTACGCAGCTGAAAAGCCAATAATTGACTTGATTTGTTGCCCATTTCATAATACTTCCTTTTTATAAACCGCAGTGCTCCCTCTGTTTTGTAAGGTAAAAGATCATCCAATTTTTGTCTAGTTTCTTTCAACATGTCCAATACTTTTTGGTTTTTTTGATTGTTGATGCTTTAGCTCTAGTCTCTTAATTTCCCTCTCTAATTCAACCATGGTCTGATATGGTGATTGGTTCTATTTTACACTCACTAGCCCTGTATATAAATCTGTTCCAGATATCAAAAACATGTCCAGTCAAGAATAACTGCCGTGCACCTGTGACATAAAGGTAAAGTCTTTTTCTCTAGGGTGTAGGTGACGCCAGATATCCACCAATCCCAATTCACCCATCATTGTCAAGAGAGAGAGATTTTTTGGACCCAGGTCCTACCTCAACTGGAAGTCTATCCATATTTTGTCTCAAAACACAGTTGAAGTCCCCACCTATCAAGATAGTTCCCTCTGCTTTATCTGCTAATAAAGTTGCTACTTTCTTAAAGAAATGCGCACAATCCTCATTTGGAGCGCACAAATTAAACATTGTTATTTTAGTACCTCCTATGGTTCCTATTACCATGATATATCTACCCTCTTTATCTCCAATTGTTTTTTCAAGTTTAAAATATACTGATTTATTAATCAGAATGGCAACCCCCCCTTTCCTCCCATTTTCAAAAGAAGCACTATATACCTGATCCACCCATTCTCTTTTAATTTTAAATGTTCAATCTTAGATAAATGGGTTTCCTGGATCATAGCTACTGAACAATGTAATTTTTTAAGTTGGCAAAATATTTTTTTCCTCTTAATTGGACTGTTTATCCCCTTTACATTATAGCTAATATAGTTTAAACCTTCCATATATTACCTAGAGTTTTTCCTAGCTTGTTTAAAGTCAAGTCATGTAAAAATACAAGATAGCCATAGCCCCTCAGTAGTCTCAAGGTAGAAAAAAAACAAACAAGAACATACATCAAAGCAACTAAGATAATATCACACATTGTGTCTGACCCACCGTCGTCCGACTAGTGGAACGGTCGCTGCTCAATGCGCGGGTAATTTACTGGCGTGACGTAATAGTTCTGTCCGTTACAGCAGAACTTAAAGGTCCTAACGCTCATTGTTCCAAACGTCCTAGAATGAAAACTAGGCATACACTAAGGTCACTCAGCTCCACTGAAGAATGCCCCAACGTCCGTGCCAGTAAGCACCGCTGGATCTTTTCCTCGTCTCCCTGCCGTGCTGCTCCATCTATACTTGGACAGCTCTTTCTACATCTGCTCCCGCTCGTCCACCCGAACCTGTATGCCGAGTTCTCGAAGCTGCAAAAGGGCATCCATGAGGGTCGGATAGGTCTTCTCTCCCGAATCCATGAACATTTTTAGCTGTGCCGGGTAAATGCACTTGCCCTTGATGCTTTTCTGCTTTAGCTGTTTGATTACCTCCCACACCTGTGCTCTCTTCTTCTGTAACTCCGGGGAGTAGTCGTGATCAAAATATATCGGCTGCGTCTCCGTAGTTCTTTTCTCGAGTTTTGTCATTTCAGCCTTCAGTTCCTTCATTGATGATTTCAGCTTTGTCAGTGATATCTTAGTTTGTTCGTGTCCCTCCCGATTCTCTGTCCTCAGTTTCTCCAGCTCAGCTAGAATCTTCGACTCTGGCTCACGTATGCTAGTGTTAGCCGCATCGCTCACAGGAGGTTGAGATTGTTGCTTCAAGTTTTCATTTATCTCTTTCACTTTTTCCTGTTTACTAGTGCCTTTACTCCTGCAGGATGATGCCATTGTATATCGTGTTGTTATGCCACGTTTTTAGTATTTTTGTTAGGAGATTTTTAGTTAGTCGGACGGAGCTTAGATTTTAACCTACCGCCTTAAACATGTCGCCATCGGAAGTCCCTGGACCATTTCTATCAGTCCAATCATCATTACGTTTTCACATAACATAAAGGAGTTGCTGAGCTCAAATGTCGATTAAAAAAAAAAAAAAAGTAAAAATCACAAAAAATGGAGATGCATGTTTTTCACCGGACAGTGACGATACTTTTAGCCTTAGTATTTTTTTTAAAATTATGATCCATTAACGTTCATTTTGTTGCTGGAAATTTTGTCATTGTTAACTTTAAAATTAATATCAGCCCCACATATCTGTCTTCTATAGTAATCAGTATCTACCAATACACAGATCAGCCGACCCCAACCCAAAGGACTGTTTATTCTGGATGTAATAAATGATATAAAATTACTAATTAGACGATTGTGCATTATTATTGTGCAGTATGGCTCATTGATTTAACCACGTTCTTTTACTGAAGAACCCTCTTTGTATGAGTGTACTGTGGTCTCACTGGTTTGGTTCTATGTAGAGCGACAGATTAAAGCTTAGGTCATTATTACAAACCTCCTGGTCAATTTTGTGGAGCATCGCGGGGTTGTTATATTTCTCAGGGTTGTCATGGAAACAGACCATGCCATCTTTCTGATTGATACTAGCGTAAATCTCTCCGTCTTCAATCTGTGAGGATGACAGGAACATTTCAGTGAGCAATACACCCACCCACCCCCACAACCACCCCCTACCCCCACAAACAGCCCCCCAACACCCCACACCCACAGCCACCCACCCAAGCCCCTCACAGGCTGACTGATCACCACCGAGTGTCAAACCAACAGCTCAGCTGCTGAAAATTTGTTTTTGATGGTGGTGAGGCTGGTTTACCATGTGTAGGACGTATTTCTCTGCTTCCTGAGGGCCAGAGAGCTGCACTCGACTAGCCATGTCTTGTAAGGACAACGTCAGAAAGGTCTGAGCAGTGAAAGGAAAACATACACATGTTAATAATAAACCCTTTTGTCTTATAAATAAATATCACTGACAGCACCAACTGCAAGCAATGCAAAATTACTGTAACTTCTCTAGGATATAGATATTGCAGAGCAGTTTACTGTGAAGAGTCAGAAGTGCTCAGTGGTGATGATAGGAACCAGACAACCCCTCTAAAAGCTCCCTCACAGAATGTTCTTACATGAAATGGTTCTGAATTCACTGTCTGATGACAGAGGCTGTTTTATGATAGTTTAGAGAACTTAAACTTTAGAGAACATAAAGTTTAGAGAACTTTATGGTGGAGGGATACATGCAGGGCACTGTGCAGCAAAATACTCCCCAAAGAAAACTTATTCCAGATTTCCATCATTTTCCATCATCAACATTCCATATAAACTCAGAAGACTTGTGTAGGTTCTCTGGTGGTTCTGGATGGTAAATAAAATGTCTAATACTGTGTTGTAGTCATGGCGACGCCTGGTTCCCATCACCTCCACTGTAAAGACATCTGAACCATTTCACACCAATCCACTCTGAAAATATGACAACTCTGTGGAATTGCCCTTTTACAGATTCCATTCATATCTCCCACTGAACTGGTCTCTCACTAAAACTCGTCTGGTGTTCTGTGCTCTAGATAACCTTGGTTAGCCTCTGGATGTTCTTCTTGTAGAGCGAGGACAGACACTGTTTGACGAGGCCCGTGTTGTTGTCCCGTGTGAATGTCTCGCTGTGCTTGTTGACCAGGCTGCGCAGCTCCGCCGGGTTGTTGGTGGTGTAAACCTGCGCCAGCTCATGGTAAACATTACTGAGAGGCTGCAGGAGCACAGAGAGAAATTAGAATATGAATAAGGCAGAACAAGTTTATTTACACAGCACCTTTCATTCACTGCGGCCATACAGAGTGCCTTTCAAATGAGAAAACAGGGCAGTTTAAAAATGTTAAAAAAAAAAAAAAAAGGCAGAAATTAAAAACATGATTAATTTAAAAATTAAATTAGTAAAATGAATGCCGTTACAGTGGAAAAGGGTCTAGAAACGCTAAAAGGGTTTAAACTGAGCTGAAAGCTGCTCTAACAGGATCGTTTTCAGGCTGGTCTAAAGTGTCCAGTGTTGGCTCTTCTAATGCTCTCTGACCACTGGGTTCATTTAAGAGCAGCGCAGTATCTAAACGCTGCTTCTCCATGTTTAATCTTCACCGTCAGCAGGACTGACTGACCAGTTCCTAATGATCCAAGAGTTCAGTTCGACTCGTATCGCGGCAGCAGGTCAGATAAAAACGCTGCTCCAGACCTTTAATACCTTTATAGAACAGCAACAGCTCCTTAAAGTCTATTCTGAACAGACGGGTAGCCAGCATAAAGGGTTTAAGAATGGGGGGGTTACAGTATTACTGCATTACGGTTAGAATCACTACAGGCCTCGCAATACGATATCATGATACGGTTCTGCTGTGATGTTCAAAGACCTGTAGTATGGTAAGTATTGACATGTGACTTCATGATATATTATGATTTATTAATTTTACAAATCACTCCTCCGAAAGAAAACTTTGTTTTAGGTAATAAATCGTATACACAGTTCATCTCACATCTCTTCGCTCAGAATCTAAACTTTTACAACAGATTTTTTTCCACAAATGTTTAACAAGCACTTTTTATTCAGTCTGGCAGATGAATGTAAATGTGCAGGGACTCTTACTGTTGTGCTGTAAAAGTACATTAGTCTCCCAATGAGCTATATACACATCTATACACTGGATCAGGGATGCATAAAGCTAATCCAGGTCGATTTAGTCTACGTTTCATGAATGTTTCTGTTTCAGCTTCAGCAGATATGTAGATGAGAATTTTTGGACATTCACATCAGCCTACAATCCTTCCATCGGTGCATCCGTATGAAGATTCAGAACTTCTACATACATACATACATACATACATACATACATACATACATATATATATATATATATATATACACATATACATATACACACACATACAAACGGGACACATGCATCAACACTTTAATCCTAAAATACTGCATTTCATCAATTTCTTCTCCTGCCTCTATTACTGTAATTATTATAGTAGTAATAGTTTGCCCAATTACAGCTGTGCATTTCATCCTCTAACAAAACATGAATGAATAAACAAAAACAAAACAACAAACAAAATGAACTACAACTCCTGTTAGCCCCTCCATTAGCAGTTTCATATTTATGCTGTTCTTAAACACAAATTCCTTCATCAGCCCTCTTTGCTGCTCTCGTCCTCACCTTAATGAATCTGCCGACGATCTGTGACGTGTATTTGGGGAGCTGCTGCACTTTGCCATGAAGAATGAGGGAGACCAGAATGTACTTCTTATACGCCTCTAACATGATGTGACTAACTGCCATAGCTGGAGTGGTTATTGCCTGAGAGGATAAAAAAAACAAAACGTTACCGGTTAGAGCCGAAATCACGATGGATCTGCTCGTCGTCTTCTGATTCAGTAGAAAAGTGACCCTAAAACAGACACTGACATGAAGACGCTGTAAAACCTACACAGGAGAGCAAAGTCACATCATTCTGGATCTAACGAAGGGCGTCTTAGTTAAACATGAACAGCAGGATGGAGTCAATAATGGCTAAAATCATAAGATTTATATCATTTCTATTTTTAATTAGTTTTATTCTACATTTGCATCTTAAAGCTAGACACTCTAAAGCTGGACTTACACCACAGTTTTAGCCTGATTTTTTACACAAATTTCCACAATCTGAAGAGCTTGGAGATTGATCAGAAGAGAGTGACTGAGTGGATGATCTGTAATGTGAGAGGAGAAGCGAGTCACTCTTCACCCCTCTGATCTGCTCTGAGGTGATCAGAGATCCTCCGATATAATCAAACATGTTTGATTTATACTGCAGTGAGACGGTCAGTGCTGTAACTGAGAGACTCAGGACGCAGAGCTGAGAGAGGAAAGGCGGCGAGATGAGCTGAACTCATAATAATCATCTGAGCCGCCAACTCACAGCGAAATGTTCCTCCAGCTCTGACTGATCTAATGAGTTTCAGCCTCAGAGTTTCACTGCTGCAGTGTGTAAAAGCGCAAACAGCTCCAGCCCAGTTCAGCTCTGACCACATCTCCTGATAAGAGACTTTTAATATTTTAATTTATTTTATATTATTTATTTTAGCTGTTTACTGGGCTGATTTATTGTTATTGTACTTTATTTTTATCTTTATTTTTAATTTGATGTTATTTTATTTTATTATTAGTATGGTATTTATTACTGTTCTATCTTTATTTATATTACTGATATACTTATAGTTTTAACTTGTTTTGATTTGTTAATCTTGTCTTACTAAATACATTTTTTTTGTATTGCCTTAGCAATAATTCTTGATCATATTTTTTTCCTTTGCTACACTTTCACCTTTAAAAAATTATTATAAAATTCGATTTATATATATATATATATATATATATATATATATATATATATATATATATATATATATATATATATATATATATATATCACTCAGTCACTTGTCTTTTGCAGCAGAAACAGCTCTGGTCCAGTTTAGCTTTGTTTGTATTTGATATATTGTATGTGATATTGGAGTTTGAGTGCTTTCAGAGCTCACATCAGCACCACAAAATAACAGGAATCTCTTCTAAACACGGACGTTAAGCGTGAGACTGATCAGGATCTTAAATACGCCTGAACGTCTTCAGTCATATAAACCTTTAACTCAAATACGACTGGCCTACAGTCACGTTAGAGGAGTGTGTTCTACATTTTAAATTCTAATAAAACTATAATTTCTAGTCAGTACAAAAAATCTACATCTATATTCTTTAAAAGAACCATGAAAATGACTCAATTCCCTAAAGAACAATGGATGGTTCTGATAAAGACATGTACAGTTTAAGGAACCTTCCATATAATGTACAGGTTCTATTCTATATCAGAGCCTTGTAGACAGTTATCTGACTTTACACACTTAAAAAAAAGTGTGTTATTCAAGGGTTCTTTGGTTAAAAAAAAAAAAAAAAAAACCTTCTATACAGAACCATCGAAACACTCAAAGAACCCCTCGCATGACTAAAGGGTTCTTTGCATCATGAAAGAGCGTGTTTTATATGGTTCTATGTACCACCAAAAAGTGTTTTTCTATACCCGAAAAAAAAGTTCAATACAGAACCATCTAAAAAACATTCTCCAGCTATCTGAAGAAAGCCTTCACCATGCAAAGAACCCTTTCACCACGCAAAGAACTCATCTTTTTGAGAGTGTAGTTAGTTTCACAGATAGAGTCAGTAACGTTTATCTAAATTTAAATGTTTCATTTAAATTTCATTACAGAACCTCAGAACCTGACAGAGCAACTCCAAGCCGTGAGGTTCAGACGGGTCGGTACCTGCTCAAAGAAATACAGTGCCCGTTCAAAGTTCTTCAGACCCGTGTAGATCATCCCGCCATAATAGTAGTAACACAGAAAGTGCTTGGCATCATACGCGCCGTTCTCTTTACAGATGTCCATCATGTCCAGCTCCAGGAAAGGGACTGCAGGCTTGAAGCACTTCGCCAGCAAACACAACTGCAGAGATAAAGAAACAGCACTGTTCGGTTCGTCACCGCACTGAAAGCTCAGCGTACATACATACACAGAGACCCTTTACCTATTTAATGTCCAGTCAAAACAGCCACTGAATGCACGATACTCATTACCCAGCATCTGAAAACACATGTTTAACAGAAAATTACCCCGAGTCCTCAGCAGCTAAATCTACTCTCAGCTGTGTGGGTCAGTGAGTCGCTTTTCACCTTCATTCCAGCTTCCATTCTTCTCAGGAGCCTCACTTTCAGCTCCTTAAAGAATCTGCAGACACGCCTCCAAAGCTCAGTCTTAGAAGCTGGTTGATGATTTTCTGAAGTAATCAAGCCCATTCAGTGGTGCTGAAGTCTGGACTCTGGGGTGTTCAGTCCATCGTGAGCTTCTTTTTTTGATGTGTCCATCTCCTTTTCTCAGTGAAGTTCTTCTTGATCAGCTACACATCCTTTCAGACCAACAGCGCTGAGTGGTCTTCTCACAGTGGAAGGATTGACAGAAACACCTGTGGATGTGTTCAGATCTGAAGCAGCTCGATTTTCTCCTCTCTCTAAGAGATCAAAGCATTAAGTGCTGTTTATCTGATGGGGCAGTTTAGGGGTCGGCCAGCTCTTCCAGGTCCCTGTTAGGAGCCACGTTTTCTCTGGAGCTTCTTTCACCTTCTATATACAAGTGGATTAGCTTATAATCTTCTCACAAACATCTGAAAAATTAACTTGTTTTGACTGGAAATTAAATAAATGAAGGGTCTCTGTCTTCTGCATATCAACTCTAATACAGTCTCATTAAGCTAATACATTTTACAAAAATGTAAAGCTGTGAAGAGACTAAAAAAGCAAAGTGACGACCCACCTGACACAGGTCTGCATGAATTGAGGTAAGTTGGTTTGTGTTCATCTGCATCTTCTCTATTGCCTGTTTAAGGATGCTTATCCCTCGTAAAGGCTGTGAAGGTAAAGAACATCAGACAGGTTCAGTCTGCTGAGCTTCCAACTCTGAAGACTGAAATCTCATCCTGAAGGCTTCGTTTCACCAAGAACAATCACTACACACAGGTCACACCCCTCAACCAGTTCCTCATGAGCACACAGGCCCACGCAGATGTCTGAACACCCGGGTCAGTTTACATGCTGCTGAGTTTCTAAGTGAAAGCAAGTTAACACACCGTCTCTGGAGACACACGGACACTGTTCTACAAACATTCCGGCACAGTTTCTATTATTCTTACATTCTGGAAAAAAAAATACATTAAATCAACAGTAAGTTTTTTTTTTTTTTTTTAAATCAGCCTCTTATTCTGCAGGGTATATTTTGGTTTGTCCATCTGAACTTACATTACACCAAATCATAAGGCAAGTTATTCAGTCACTGCATGAAATAAACGCAAATTCCCCTCAAATGAACAGAACATGTGTTTTATGATCTACACATATTACTATATGCTTACAATTTACTCCTGAAAGCCAAAAATCTCAGATGCTCTTTGTATTATTTTATAAAAGTAAATGTTTCCAGAGCAGATCACTGAAGAGTTGTTTATAACTGTTTATCTGTTTATAGTTTATAGCCCAGATTGGGGGGAAAAATGGCTCGACTTTCAGTAGAAAAACAAATTGAGTTCAGCTTCTTTTATTATAAGGGTTTATAATGACATCACCATCTATTTGGCTGGAGAGAAGAGTTATAGCCTCATATGATGCCCAGCTTCTGAATGTAGCTTATGAAATATGAAAGTTATAAAGAATATGATGAAGTGCAGTTTGGAGCCACCAGTGGTCCTGAGGAGTTGAAGAGTTTAACTATTAAAGAGTGCAGAAGTGTCTCTCTGTAGAGGATGTGTAACATATTAACACTACCTTTTGCAAAAGACTGTATCTGTAACTGGTTATTACAGAAGTTCACAAACATAAAGAAAGACAATCTATTAAAAGCCTGTTCTTCTAACCTAAGAGTCCTTTAAATACGACTACTGTCACGGTCATTTCTTAAACTGCAGCTGGACCACAGCAGATTCCCTTTACACAGTCATTCAATTTCATGATGAATGGACCAATTAAATGACTGTTAGAGCTGGATTAGTTTTAGGGGAGGTCAGGTAATTTAATCTGTCAACTGTGTGCGGTTCGACTGGCTGAATTGTACAGGATGAAGGATTGTGTAGTTTCCCAAATTATCCCAAACAGCCCAGACCCAGATATCATTGTGTGGACGTTTATGTCAGCATTATGTGATGGGAGTCTGAACAACAAAACGCAGAGTGGCTAAAAATATCACAAAAAATAGTGACACTGGATGAGGGAGGAGACGTGGTGTGGGGTCGATGCCCATTATCAACAGCAATTTTAAATGACAAAGCATGATCACACACATACAGGAGGAAACTGCTGAGGATTTCAGGAGTATTGAACTTGAGGACTGAGGATTTTTAGCTATTTGAGCTCCATTTTATCAGCATTTCTATTAGACTGCTTGTACTTTCATCACTGTGATGTGGATTTGAGCAGCACTGCTGTTACTGAGGGAGTGGATAACCACGATGTGCTAACCGGAAACATGAGCTTTTGTTCGTCAAACACTGGATGAAGAACTCTCACCTGCTTCCGCTCCACTAGAGCGTTGGTCAGCTGATGGCAGAGGCCAGCAACTAAAAAAACGAACAAATAGAGACACTAAGAACGCAGGAGATCATCGTCTACTATACAGAATAGAGCAGTTTAGGACATACAGACGAGTGAGAGATGAGACACTTTATTTCTGGATAGAATGTAATCTAAACAGAATCGACTTTAAAGTGGGTCAGTTATAATTGGGAAAATGAGATCATCAATATATTATTACAATTTCAACAACTATTCTAAATACCTGCATAATTAGAGGGTTAAGATATAAAAAAAGTCAAGAGTGGTTTGGTGTGAAGCGCTCTGTTCCAGAAGGTTTTGGCCTAAAACGTATTTTACATTTACAGCATTTAGCAGACGCTCTTATCCAGAGCGACTTACATGAAGTGCTTTGTCAATCTAGAGAAAGTATCTTTGCTAGCTACCAATAGCTTAGAGAAAAGAGTCCTGAGCTCAGGTCCTGCTAGAAACAAAATGTCGCTGCAGACACCGAGAGAAAAGGAAGAGTTGAACGCAGAACTCTGTGCCATTCAATGCAATAAAATACAATGCAATAAACTACAATACCTCTCCATGGATCACCACCTTATCGTGGTGGAGGGGTTTGCGTGCTTGAATGATCCTAGGAGGTATGTTGTCTGGAGCAAAAGCTCCTGGTAGGGTCTCCCATGGCAAACTGGTCCTAGGTGACAGGTCAGACAAAGTGTGATCCATAATAACCCCTATGAAGACACAAAAACAGGACTTGTGTACCCTGCCCGGAACAGGGTTACCGGGGCCCCACCCTGGAGCCAGGCCTGGGGGAGGGGCTCGCCAGCGAGCGTCTGGTGGCCGGGCATTTACTCATGGTGCCCGGCCGGGCCCAGCCCGAAGGAGTTACATGAGTCCCACCTCCCATCGACCCACCACCAATGGGAGGGGCAGTAGTAGGGGTTCGGTGTGTTGTGGATCGGGCAGTGTCGAAGGCGTGGGCCTTGGCGTTCTGATCCACGGTTGCTGAAACTGGCTTTTGGAACTTGGAACGTTACCTCACTGGCGGGGAAGGAGCCTGAGTTGGTGCGTGAGGTTGAGAGATACCGGCTAGATATAGTTGGGCTCACCTCAACACACACCTTGGGCTCTGGGTCCAATCTCCTTGAGAGGGGCTGGACTTTATTCTTTTCTGGAGTTGCCCATGGTGAGAGGCGGTGGGCAGGTGTGGGTTTTCTCATAGCCCCTCGACTCTGCGCCTGTATGTTGGGGTTTTCTCCGGTGGACGAGAGGGTAGCTTCCCTACGCCTTCGGGTTGGGGAACGGGTCCTGACTGCTGTCTGTGCTTATGCACCGAACAGCAGTTCAGAGTACCCAGCCTTCTTAGAGTCCTTGGGAAGGGTCCTTGAAAGTGCTCCTCCTGGAGACTCTATTGTCCTACTGGGGGACTTCAACGCTCACGTGGGCAATGACAGTGAGGCCTGGAGGGGTGTGATTTGGAGGAATGGCCTCTCTGATCTGAACCCGAGTGGTGTTCAGTTTTTGGACTTCTGTGCAAACCACAGTTTGTCCATCACGAACACCATGTTTGAACAAAAGGATGTCCATAAGTGCACATGGCACCAGGACACCCTAGGCCGCAGTTCAATGATTGACTTTGTAGTCGTGTCATCGGACTTGCGGCCATGTGTTTTGGACACTCGGGTAAAGAGAGGAGCTGAGCTGTCAACTGATCACCACCTGGTGGTGAGTTGGATCAGGTGGTGGGGGAAGATGCTGGTCAGACCAGGCCCAAACGTATAGTGAGGGTTTGCTGGGAACGTCTAGCAGAAGAACCTGTCAGATTGATCTTCAACTCACACCTCCGTCAGAACTTTGACCAGATATCGGGGGAGGTGGGGGACATTGACTCAGAATGGGCCATGTTCCGTTCCTCCATTGCTGAAGCGGCTGACTGTAGCTGTGGCCGTAAGGTAGTTGGTGCCTGTCGGGGCGGTAATCCTCGAACCCGGTGGTGGACACCCCAGGTGAGAGATGCCGTCAAGCTGAAGAAGAAGCCCTAGGCAGGCATGGTTGGCCTGTGGGACACCAGAGGCAGCTGGCAGGTATCGACAGGCCAAGCGATCTGCGGCTTCAGTTGTCGCCAAGGGAAAAACCCGTGTATGGGAGGAGTTTGGTGAGGCCTTGGAAAGTGACTAAGTCGGCTCCGAAAAGATTCTGGCAAACCATCAGGCGACTCAGAAGGGGAAAGCAGTGTGCCACTAGCACTGTATATAGTGGAGATGGTGTGCTGCTGACTTCGACTGAAGACGTCTTTGGGCGGTGGAAGAAATACTTTGAGGACCTTCTCAATACCACCGACACGTTCTCCAGTGAGGAGGCTGAGTCTGGGGACATGGGAATAGGCTTGTCCATTACTGAGGCCGAAGTCGCTAAGGTAGTTAAGAAGCTCCTTGGTGGCAAGGCTCCAGGGGTGGATGAGATCCGCCCTGAGTTCCTCAAGGCTCTGGATGTTGCGGGGCTGTCTTGGCTGACACGCCTTTTCAACATTGCGTGGACATCGGGAGCGGTGCCACTGGATTGGCAGACTGGGGTGGTGGTGCCTCTTTTTAAAAAAGGGGACCGGAGGGTGTGTTCCAACTACAGGGGAATCACACTCCTCAGCCTCCCTGGCAAGGTCTATGCAGGGGTACTGGAGAAGAGAGTCCTGCTTATAGTCTATAGTCAGGCGGAAAAGGGTGGAGAGCCCTCTCTGGGTCGGGGATAGGCTCTTGCCTCAAGTGGAGGAGTTCAAGTATCTCGGGGTCTTGTTCACGAGTGATGGTACAAGGGAGCGGAAGATTGACAGGCGGATTGGTGCTGGGTCAGCAGTGATGCGGGCTCTTTACCGGTCTGTTGTGGTAAAGAAAGAGCTGAGCCATAAGGCAAGGCTCTCGATTTACCGGTCGATCTACGTTCCCACCCTCACCCTTTGGGTAATGACCGAAAGAATAAGATTGCGAATATAAGCGGACGAAATGAATTTTCTCCGCAGGGTGTCTGGACTCTCCCTTAGAGATAGGGTGAGAAGGTCAGTCATCCGGGAGGGACTCGGAGTAGAGCCGCTGCTTCTTCACGTCGAGAGGAGCCAGCTGAGGTGGTTCGGGCATCTGGTTAGGATGCCTCCTGGACGCCTCCCTCGGGAGGTGTCACAGGCAAGTCCACCTGGGAGGAGACGCTGGCGTGACTATATCGCCCAGCTGGCCTGGGAGCGCCTCGGAATCCCCCTTGGAGAGCTGGTGGAAGTGGCTGGGGAAAGGGAAGTCTGGGCTTCATTGCTTAGGATGCTGCCCCCGTGACCCGAACCCCGGAGAAGTGGAAGATAATGGATGGATGGATGGATAAACTACAATACACACTGCAATACAATAAAATATATATAAGTGCAGCTTATAATTCAGTGCTCATTTAAGTGCTGTGTAAAGAGATGAGTCTTCAGTCTACATTTGAAGACAGCAAGAGACTCTGCTGTTCGGACAGCCAGTGGGAGTTCATTCCACCACTTGGGTGCCAGTACAGAGAACATCCCCGACGCTTGTCTTCTATGCGCATTGAAGGATGGCGGGTCAAGCCGAGCTGTACTCGAAGCTCGAAGGGTTTGTGGTCCAGTTCAAGATTTCACCATTGCCATCAAGTAGGTAGGGGCTGGTCCATTTTTGGCTTTGTAGGCCAGCATTAGGGTTTTAAATCTGATGCGTGCAGCTACAGGGAGCCAGTGAGTTTTAAGTGAAAATGTATTATTCCAGATTTTCCACTATTTTCCATCATCAACATTCCATATAAACTCAGAAGACTTGTGTAGGTTCTATGGTGGTTCTGGATAGTAAATAAAATGTCTATATCTCTGTTGTAGTTATGGTGACGCCTGGTTCCTATCACCACCACTGTAAAGACATCTGAACCGTTTCACACCAAACCACTCTGTTTACATCTCATACACTCAATTCTACAGGAATTTTGAAAAATAAGCAGGATTTCCCTTTTAGGGCACATTAAAGGTGTATGAATTTACGTCAACTGGTGGTAATTAATCAGCAGAGATGCTGAGTTTCTGCTGTGTGATTGAGAACTGAGAGTTTCATCGGTCAGTAAAGCTCTGTTTAAATCTGTTTTATCTTTTTATTAATATCACATGAATTATTTTTATTTGTAGCCTTTTAAAATCAGCACTGTTATATAGAAGCCTTTATACTCACAAGTGTCTGTTGCGTATCGGATGTGCTCTCCGTTGCAGGTGCTGATGAAGAGCTGAACTTGGGAAAACAGCGTCTCAAAGTCAGGGATGTTTGGCATGGAGAACTTAACGAATCTAGAACACAGTATGAAAGGGTCAGTCTGCAGAGCATAACATTTCCCAGCAACAGGTTAGCGCTTTAGATACTCCAACACTGAGAGCAACAACGTTACTGTTATCACAAAGAACTCAATCATCAACTACAGAGAACCTGAGCATGTTTCATCACAAAGTAAGCATAAAGTAATGATGTTTGTAAAACAGTGACTAAAATCACTGTAGTTGTTGGTTTGTTCATTATTATTATTGCTCTTATTATAATTGTAATATTAATTTGTGGCACTGCAGGTTCATTGAAACATGTCTGTTTCAATGTATTAAATCTCAGATAAACAAAATATCGTGATGCATGAAAATGTCTAAGTATTATGATATTTTTACCATATCACTGACCCTCAACATGTACGCTTCATTTTATGACACTACAGATTAACTTGTGGAAACATTTAATCAGATCTTTTCTAATATTAGCAAATCATAAACACCAGCCACCCACATCACTATAGAGATGGGTTTGATGCAGAAACCACTACATAAAAACACTGTAACTGAGATCCTGGAACAGACACTCACAGCACAGCCAGCACACCGAGGGAGTGCTCCTGGATGTCCAGGGCCCCCAGGACGGTGTCCAGGTGGGAAAGGTTCTTGGCCAGCAGCTCTCCGCTCTTGTTGATCAGCTCACACAGCTGAGTCATCTGACCTGAGAGGACCAGAGCCGGACACAGCGAGGAGACACAAAAACAGGAGAAAGTCATATTTGGGGAAAGTTATTCTGGAGGAATGTGGCTGCAGGTGAGAAAACACAGGAGCTGTGGACCAGGAGGAGCAGCACCATCACCTGTATTGATTAAGAGAACAGGAACGGACTTTATCAACAGTTATAAATACCTGAGGAGGATTATTATTGATAAACTGACTGTAATGTGATCAGTGATGTAATTTGTGAAAAAGGGCAGCAGATTGTGTTTTTGTAAGTCGATCATGTTCAGTGTGGACTGGAGGATCATGAGCCTCTTTTGAAAGTCATTACTTGTACCTGTTTAATCTTTTTGTGTGTTATAGGTTTATTTTACCTGGCTGTAAAACTAATTTCTCCTCTGGGACAATGAAAGGACCTGAACTGAACTGCTCATGATCCTAAGGTCTCCACGTCCAGTGCCCAGCATGGGCTAGAGGGGTATAAAGCCCCCCAGCATTGGGCTGTGGAACAGTGGAACTGTGTTTTCTGGAGTGATGGAGCTCCATCCAGTACCTTTGGGATGAGTTGGAGTGACCCAGAACTGACCATCCAACATCGGTACCTGACCTCACTAATGCTCAATCAAACATCTAGAGCTATTACTGCAGCACAGACTCACTATTACCACTATTATCGTCTTTTGCAACAGAAGCTGTATTTTAGGAGAAGGGTAAGCACGCTTACAGGTGGAGGTGGAGATGGTTACGTTCTAAGTTTTTTGCTGGAGCGCCTCTTTAAAAATCACACCTTACACAAATAAAGGATCTTCACACAGTGTTGAGCATCACGTCACGTCAGAACAAAGCCTAGTTGCAGAAAATCTGAGTCATTTAGTCCTGTCCCACCCGCAGCTCCATCACAGTAAACCGACACCCGGTAACATTCCATATTATTTATATATGGTTTAGTGATCCTTCTACTTTATTGGGAACACTGCTGCTCTATATATCCACCCTATAAAGCCCATTATCAATCAAAAGGTATTGCACAAACTTCAAAATCCTTCAAATAATATACCTATAGAAATTATATCTTGCCTCCAATTCCACCAATTTTTTCAAAATTTCCCCATAATCCACTGTGTGAGATGTAAACAGAGATTCAGAGTGGGTTTGGTGTGAAATAGTTCAGGCGTCTTTACAGTGGTGGTGATGGGAACCAGGCGTCGCCATGACTACAGCACAGCTATACACATTTTATTTACCATCCACAACCACCAGAGAACCTACACGAGTCTTCTGAGTTTATATGGAATGTTGATGGAAAATCTGCAATAAGTTTTCTTTGGAGACTATTTTGCCGCACAGCGCCCTGTATGCATCCCTCCACCATGAATGGAGTTTAAGTTCCCTAAACGATCATAAAATAGCGTCTTAATCATCAAGCAGTGAATTCAGAATCATTTCATGTAGGAACTTTCTGTGAGGAACTTTTAGAGGGGGACCAACACTGTGAACGGTTCTGACTCGGTAAGTTTATCTAGAACAGAGCGTTTCACACCAAACCGGTCTGTTTACATCTGAACCACCTGATAAGAGAGTACTTTTAGAAAAGCGGTGGAGTTGCCCTTCACCGGTAAAGTGGAGCTCTTCGGGATCAATAAGGCCCGGTTTAGCGCTAAAACCCCCCTCGAAGTGCCGCAAGGCAACGAAACGGCATCTTAAACGGAAGCCGCTTTCCGAGCCGCCCGTAAGCGGATCCGCTGCCTTGGGTTTAAAAGTGACCCGACAAGCTAACGGAGGCTAGCGTTAGCCGTTAGCGGTAGCCTAGCTGTGCTCCAGCGCTGGCGGATGACCGGCGAGGTTATCCGGGGGTCTGAGGCGGTGTTTGGGCGGAGAAGCTCAAATAAAAACTAAATGCACAGTGATATTTCTTACACAGCTACCGCCAAGCTCAAGTTTGCCTCCTGCTGCAACTTTCCGTTCCACCTTAAATGATGCGGCAGTTGCCCTCTGGCGCCCGACGCGCCACAATGTAACTGCCGCATCATTTAAGGTGGAATGGAAAATTCCGGAAGAAGCCTCGTCAGCCGCCGCTAGCAGCCCTCACCCTGAGCTACCGGGTCGGTACCTTGAGCAGACAGCTGCCGCACGTTGTTCACGAACTGCTCCAACGCCGAAGCCATGACTCCGCAGCCGCTTTAGAGCCGTGTTTCATTCAAATCCGAGCCGAACCGAGCTGAGCTGAAGAGAAGGCCTCGGCCACCACCGACAGCAACGCAACTATCGCGAGAGTTCAGGCTCGTGAAGAGGCGCTTGTAGAGAGGAGCAACGCCTTCCGGGCTTCTCAGGGGCTAGGGGGCGCTGCCGAGCGAGGCCAGAGTGAATGGGTTCATATGGAGCTTCTGAGTAAAATCACAGTTTATAAACATTTAAACATTTTAAATGTAAACAAATTCCTTCATTTCATGAACAGCTTAAAACATTTTAATACCACTGTTGTATTTAAGAGCTTTTAAACTCAAGTTATAGGAGCTTGAACAGCGCCTCTTGAGGTCAGAGAGCGCGAACAGCCAATGAGCTGCTCCGCTCGCCCATCAATCATCCCGCTCTAGCAGCAAAGCCCCGCCCCTGCTGCCCAAAACCTGTTTACTGTAGAAGAAAGGAAACACACAGGTGAGTTTTCTCTGCTGTTTTAGTGAAACTCCTCCTCCTGCCGTCTGAAACTAAAGGAAAGTTCTGTGAAAGTGATTAGAAACTACACTGCTCAAAAAATAAAGGGAACACTCAAATAACACATCCTAGATCTGAATGAATGAAATATTCTCATTGAATTCTTTGTTCTCTACAAAAGTTGAATGTGCTGACAACAGAATCACACAAAAATCATCAATGGAAATCAAATTTATTAACAAATGGAGGCCTGGATTTGGAGTCACGCACTAAATTAAAGTGGAAAAACACAGTACAGGCTGATCCAACTTTGATGTAATGTCCTTAAAACAAGTCAAAATGAGGCTCAGTATTGTATGACCTCCCTACAATGCCTGGGCATGCTCCTGATGAGGTGGCAGATGGTCTCCTGAGGGATCTCCTCCCAGACCTGAACTAAAGCATCCGCCAACTCCTGGACAGTCTGTGGTGCAACGTGGCGTTGGTGGATGGAGCGAGACATGATGTCCCAGATGTGCTCAATCGGATTCAGGTCTGGGGAACGGGCGGGCCAGTCCATAGCTTCAGTGCCTTCATCTTGCAGGAACTGCTGACACACTACAGCCACATGAGGTCTAGCATTTTCCTGCATTAGGAGGAACCCAGGGCCAACCGCACCAGCATATGGTCTCACAAGGGGTCTGAGGATCTCATCTCGGTACCTAATGGCAGTCAGGCTACCTCTGGTGAGCACATGGAGGGCTATGCAGCCCTCCAAAGAAATGCCACCCCACACCATTACTGACCCACTGCCATGCTGAGGGATGTTGCAGGCAGCAGATCGCTCTCCACGGCGTCTCCAGACTCTGTCACGTCTGTCACATGCTCAGTGTGAACCTGCTTTCCTCTGTGAAGAGCACAGGGTGCCAGTGGCGAATTTGCCAATCCTGGTGTTCTCTGGCAAATGCCAAGCGTCCTGTACGGTGTTGGGTTGTGAGCAACCCCCATCTGTGGACGTCGGGCAGGGGTGCAACTACATACTTTCTGAGGTGGATGCAAACATATTATCGCCCCCCCCCCCCAAAACCCCGCCCCTTAACTTAAAGTGACTGAAAAAAATTAAAATTATAATCAAATTTTTAAGCAGGCAAGCTAAAAGAAGGAACTTTATAAACAGAATACAAATTAAATGGTAAGAGCAAAAAACAAGCAATGAGGATTTAATTAAGAAGAAATAAAATAATTCAGAATAAACTGATAAGTGGACAGGCTAAAATGTAACGCAATAAAATAGAGATTAATAATTAGAATAATAAAATATAAGCACAAAGAAAGAGGGTTAAAACACCAAGTTTATATAAAAAAGTAAATTATGGAAATAAAATAAACAGTAAAACAGAAGACAGAATAAATAAAAGGAAGAAATAAATGAAATAAAAAGGTAAAAGGCGAATAGTATGGAATAAAATAAATAAAAAGGTAAAACAGAAAATTAAATAAATAAAAGGACAGAATAAATAAAAATGTAAAGGAAAACTCAACTAAAACAGTTACAGGCTGAATGTGTCTGAATGTGGCTAGAAACTAAGAGTTTAAGATGATTTAGTGACACCAGCGAGCTGACCTTTAGACCAGGCTACCATGGTTAGAATATTAACTAGAATGTTGACTAGCTAGGTTAGCTAGCTAAACAGGCTACTATAAAGAGCTATGGCTTGACTAATGTCACTCGTTTTGAAGTTAAACCGAGAAAATAACCAGTTCAGGGTTAATCAGGTCGTAGCTGGAGAACCAAGTTTAGCTTTAACGTTAGCTTGCTGCCTCACTGCTATCATTCATCTGGCTGGCTGGGTAATATTAATATGGCTAGCCTTAGCTAGCACAGTAACATACATCTTAAACTGAAAAGGCGATCTCTTCTGATTGTGTGAATCTATTCACGGTGAAGTACGGGATCTTTGGGGAAAATATGGATGGTTTGACCTCTATTAGATTCCTTTATTTTTGAATAAGTGCATTTGGGAACGCAGCAGTGAGGCAGCTTTGCTAGAACCCAGTGGTCCAACGCTACTTTCGTACCCTACAGTCTCGTTTTGGTAGACAAAGGTGACGTAGGTGAATAAAGCGTATAAACTGACCAACCTGCTGTCTTTCAACCACTTTGAGAAGCTTTTCTTCATCCCTACAACATCTTTTTCTCTCTCCCTCTTCCGTTCCCTATGGGGCGTGTTCTCAAGCGCCTGTGTTTGGGAGCAAATGACAGGAGGGTAGGGGACGGAGTGGATGGGCGCCTGATTAGTGCTGTGCTGTTTTTTGATGTGTATTATCATACTTGAACAAACAGCTCTTACAGAAAATGCAGACTAGAAATAATTTTCCGGCATCGTTTTGGCGCCCCTCTAGTGCAGCGCCCATATGCGCCGCATACGCTGCATACCCCCTTTTTGCGCCACTGACGTCGGGCCCTCATACCATCCTCATGGAGTCAGTTTCTAACCGTTTGTGCAGACACATGCACATTTGTGGCCTGCTGGAGGTCATTTTGCAGGGCTCAGGCAGTGGTCCTCCTGTTCCTCCTTGCGCAAAGGCTGAGGTAGCGGTCCTGCTGCTGGGTTGTTGCCCTCCTACGGCCTCCTCCATGTCTCCTGGTGTACTGGCCTGTCTCCTGGTAGCGCCTCCAGCCTCTGGACACCACGCTGACAGACACAGCAAACCTTCTTGCCACAGCTCGCATTGATGTGCCATCCTGGATGAGCTGCACTACCTGAGCCACTTGTATGGGTTGTAGAGTCCGTCTCATGCTACCACTAGTGTGAAAGCACCACCAACATTCAAAAGTGACCAAAACATCAGCCAGAAAGCATAGGTACTTAGAAGTGGTCTGTGGTCCTCACCTGCAGAACCACTCCTTTATTGAGTGTGTCTTGCTAATTGCCAATAATTTCCACCTGTTGTCTATTCCATTTGCACAACAGCATGTGAAATTGATTGTCAATCAGTGTTGCTTCCTAAATGGACAGTTTGATTTCACAGAAGTTTGATTTCCGTTATATTGTGTTGTTTAAGTGTTCCCTTTATTTTTTTGAGCAGTGTATTTTAACTTCTCACTTTTAGCCGTTGGGCTCCATTCCACTCACCAGGGCCCTCTGCTGTTCAGCAGGCCTGTTTCTGATATAACGGGGGAAGTAGGAAGCGGCCAGGTTCCTCATAACCTGGCTCTGAAGAGGTGCCTGGGAGAAGTAAACAAAAGAGTTTACAAAAGATTTATTTATCATTATTTTGATTTATTTGTTTTTTTATTGCTAGATGAACAAGTAATTATTACAGACAGGGTTTCAGTACAACAGTCTCAGAAATAATAATAATTATATATATAATTACATGTATATATTCACTCATCCATAAACTGAAAAGCCGATATCCGACAGGGGGCATTGGAGCAGGCCTTCAAACGTGGTTGTATGTATTGTACATACGTTCATCAGCAGTTCTTTCACAGTGAATCCGTGGCGCTGAGGAGATGGAGCTGTGAGATGGGATTTTCTTTGTAAATTTCATGTTATGGATTAAAGTGTTTCCCAAGCGGAATGAACAGATTAAGCCAGTAGGAAATGTCCTTATTGGAGTCTTTTTAATAAAACAAAACATCATATAATATTTGTTCTTAATGCAATGTTTATTTTTGTCCATCACATCTTAGCAGAAATCTTAATATAGTTGAAGAAAATTCAATTTTTATTTTATTCCATTTAACAATACAAAAGCTGCACCTCTTCTGTACCTGTAAGGGTTACTGGGGCTACACCAGTGCAGGGCTAATATTTATAAAGAATCTCAGATTTATTACTGATTTATTACTGATTAAATTATAGATGTATTACTGATTTATTACTGATTGCATTGACCCTCAATTTAACATTGTCTTGGTTAGTGCATTGTGTGGCTTCAGTCATTATAAAAACAACAAAAGTAAAGAATATCATATTAATGTGATTATCATTTGGCAAAATTTCATATTCGTGAATTTTTTTGTTCAAATTTTAAAAAGAAACAAGCAAAAAAAAAAACATTCTATTGCCCTCTAAAAACAAATGCCTTATTTAATAAAATCTTTTGTAAAATCATGTGTTCCGTCCTTTTCTTCATGTTTAAACTGTCATAAAGCTGTTATGATGCCATTATGAAGCCGTTGTGAAGCCGTCATGAAGCCGTTATAAAGCTGTGATGAAGCCGTGATGAAGCTGTGATCAAACCGTCATGACGCTGTATGTCTGCGATTTGTACGTCACTGTTGTGGCAGAACTCTCTTTTTAATAAACATAATTGAACGTTTTTCGGTTTACCAATCAGATCTAAAAATGATGATATTATTATTATTATTAATAATAACTGCTACTTATTTGTGTCTGCTTTTTAAAATTTTACAGGAAGTACAAATAAAACGCTTCCCAGCCAAAGAGCGTTTCATCGAAGATGTTTTCTTCAGGAAGATGGTCCACTGTCTGTGGCCTGCAGGGGAACCAGCGCGCCAGTAAAGCAGCTGAACAGATAAGCTGTGTAATGAAATGAGTGCAGCTACCAGTTAAACTGTTTTTATTGGCTTAATGTAAAATACACTTCATCAGAACATTCTCTCTGCAGGTAGATATACCTGACCTGCTCTCCCACTGCTTAGGGTTTCAGGAGCTGGAATAAAGGCTTTTATCCTTATATTCAAATGGTGATGGACAGGTTGACAGATGAGGTCAGGCAGGAGGCTCCATGGACCATGATGTTTGCAGATGACATTGTAATCTGTGGTGAGAGTAGAGAGCAGATGGAAGAGAATCTGGAGAGGTGGAGGTTTGCACTGGAGAGGAGAGGAATGAAAGTCAGTAGAGATAAGACGGAATACATGTGTGTGAATGAGAGGGAGGCAGGTGGAAAGGTGAAGATGCAAGGAGTAGAGGTTGTAAAGGTGGATGACTTCAAATATCTTGGCTCAACCATCTAGAGCAATGGACAATGTAGAAAAGAGGTGAAGAAGAGGGTGCAGGCACGATGGAGTGGGTGGAGACGGATGTCAGGGTTGATGTGTGACAGAAGGATAGCAGCAAGAGTGAAAGGGAAGGTTTACAAGACAGTAGTGCATCCTGCTATGATGTATGGTTTGGAGACTGTGGCTCTGTCTAAAAGACAGGAGGCTGAGCTGGAGGTGGCACAGATGAAGATGCTGAGATTTTCGTTGGGAGTGACAAGGCTGGACAAGATTAGAAATGAGCAGATCAGAGGGACAGTGAAGGTGGAGCAGTTTGGAGATAAAGCCAGAGAGGCCAGGTTGAGATGGTTTGGACATGTGTTGAGGAGGAATAGTGGATATATTGGGCAAAGAATGTTGGAGATGGAGCTGCCAGGTAGAAGGAGAAGAGGTAGACCTCAGAGAAGGTTTATGGATGTAGTGAAGGTGGACATGGAGATGGTTGGTGTGAAAGTAGAGGAGGCAATGGATAGGGCAAGATGGAGGTAGATGATCTGCTGTGGCGACCCCTAAAGGGAGCAGCCGAAAGAAGAAAAAGAAGATTCACTACCAACATCATTAGGAAGAGACTCAATATATGAGATAATATACAATAAATACTGAAGGAATGCAGATTATCACCCATAATCATCTTTAATCTTATTAACCTTCTGGGGTCGACAAACGTACCCCTGCATCAAATCCTCTGTCTCTATATCTGTGTGTGTCTCTTTGCGATGATCCAGCCGAGTAATCCAGTTTAAGCCCTTCCAGAATCCGTAGAGCCGCCCTTTCCATTCCATCTCTTGACGAGATTATATGAGACTCACATCTAGAGTTATGAGCCTATGAGGAGGCGCTGAGGTACACGTCATCTGTCTCTCACAGTGTGGAGCTGGTGGATTCGTGTGTTCGTCTACATTCTGTGTGAAACTGACCGACGGATACTCAGGAAATCACTAAGGACTGACCGTCACGCCGGAAACCCTTCATTCTTCATTCAGTCCACATCAGAGACTCGTGTGAAACGGCATCAGACAGTCTACAGCTGCTGAAGCTGCTGCAGCGGATTTGGAAAGTAGTGATGAAGATAATGGAGCGTTTAGATATGAAACATATGAGGATCGTGTTCTATGAAGAACCTTTAGAGGAGAGTTTAAGAGGAGAACATATTATTGAGTGAATTGTTATGATTATTCTTTTATTTTCGCTTTTTCCTTATTATATTATATTATTAGCTGTAGCGCCTTCTTGTGTCTCTTTGCCGGGATTGTTTCCGGAAGTGAGTGGCGCATCTCGTCTTTCACAAATTATCTTGACCCAAGCGCCGGCGGGAGCTCGGCGCTGCGGCGGAGACTCAGAGGCGGAATCTCGGGTCTCTGATTGAATCAGACCGGGCGCCGCTGCAGAGACTGTGAGGCAGCGCTGTAAACTTCAGAGAGGGGGGAGGGGAGCCAGAATCAGCTCTGACCAGCCCGGACACGGCATGCGGCACACAGGCGGCGCTGAAACCGCAGGCACGAGGCAGAAGGAGTGCAGCAGGATGAGGCCTCAGCAGGTCTGAGAGGCTCGGCGAGAAGCAGCTGGCTGTTGAGGACCTGTAGTTTCGGATCTGTGCTGGTTCGGAGAGGCTCGTGTTCCCTTCAGCAGTACGCTATGCCGCTGCAGCTGGCTCGGGTCGCGCGCCGCATCTGTAGCTCCGCCTCTGTCCGCAGTCTGAGCGCCCACACCAACAGGAGGCTTAGGGTGCTGGTGGACATGGACGGGGTCATCGCGGACTTCGAGGGGGGGTTCCTGAAGAAGTACAGGCAGAGGTACCCGCACGAGCCCTACATCAGCCTCGAGGAGCGCAGGGGGTTCTGGGTGTCCACGCAGTATGGAGAGCTGAGGAGCGACCTCTGTGTGAGTTACACAGCAGTTTAGCCCCGCCCATTCATTTTACAGCAGTTTAGCCCCCGCCCATTCATCTTACAGCAGTTTAGCCCCACCCATTCATCTTACCGCTGTTTAGCCCCGCCCATTCAGCTACAGCAGTTTAGCTCCACCCATTCAGCCTAAAGTAGTTTAGCTCCACCCATTCAGCCTACAGCAGGTTAGCTCCACACATTCAACCTACAGCAGTTTAGCCCCGCCCCACTATGAGCTGTGTGTGAATGCTTTTACATTCCTTTGTTGTTTATGTGACTCTATAATGTTCTGATTGGCTGTTGGAGCTGAGTGATGTAAATGGACCGTGTGTCCTGCAGGAGAAAGCCATTGGCATCTGGGAGTCCAAAAACTTCTTCATAGAGCTGGATCCTCTTCCAGGAGGGGTGGAAGCTGTGAAGGAGATGTCCAGGATGGAGAAGTAAGAACAGCAGAGATTGACTTCATCAGTTAATCATGTTAACACAGGTTAGAGCATGTTAGAGCAGGTTAAAGCAGGTTGGAGCAGGTTAACGCAGGTTAGAACAGGTTAGAGCAGGTTAACGCAGGTTAGCGCAGGTTAAAACAGGTTAAAGCAGGTTAGAGCAGGTTAGGGTTAGAGCAGGTTAATATAGGTTAGAGCAGATTAAAGCAGGTTAGAGCAGGTTAACGCAGGTTAGAGCAGGTTAGGGTTAGAGCAGTTTAGACCAGGTTAGAACAGGTTAACGTAGGTTAGCGCAGGTTAAAGCAGGTTAGAGCAGGTTAACACAGGTTAACGCCGGTTAGAGCAGGTTAAGGCAGGTTAGAGCAGGGTAACGCAGATTACAGCAGGTTAGAGCAGGTTAACACAGGTGAGGAGCATGACTGAAAGATTAATCACTTTTATGTTGAAATAATAAAACAGAGTGAGTAACTGCTTTAGATAAATTAGACCAATCAGAATCAGCCAAACACCCTTGTGCTGTGAACCATAAAACCACAACAAGCCAGAGAAAGTGGACCTGTTGGTCTTCAGACTCTGAGTAACAGACGCCATTTCTCCTTGCAGCACAGATGTCTTCATCTGCACCAGCCCCATCAAACACTACACGTACTGTCCGTACGAGAAGGTGAGCCTGACTCTCTCTCTGGTTTTAAAGTGGGTGAAAGAAGCTGCGGCACACAAAAGTATGTGGACGCCGAACAGGCCTGAACAGAAATCATCTATAATCTCAGTTACTGACAGGGTTTTAAAAGCGCTGCTGTTCTTTTTATCCAGAGGTCAGAATAAATAATCGTCGTGACGTTTTTCTGAATCATGAGATTTCTTTTTGTGATGTTATGTTTTTGCAGTATCGCCTACCACTGCATCACAGCACTGCCCCCCCTTTGCATCCTGAAAGGGTTCTTCTAATGTTATGTGTCTGTGTCCACAGTTCGCCTGGGTGGAGAAGCACCTGGGACCGGATTTCCTGGAGCAGATCATTCTGACCCGAGACAAGACGGTAGTGACCGGGGACGTCCTCATCGACGACAAGCCCGATATCCATGGTGACTAAGATTCCGTCCTGGTCCGCAGAACCGAACCGCACTTATTACTCAGAATTCTTACCATAACGTCTCCTCCTCCAGGCGCAGAACCCAACCCGGCCTGGGAACACGTTCTCTTCACCTCCTGCCACAACAAGCACCTCCCAGCCGACCCGGCACAGCGACGGCTCCTCTCCTGGGAGGATGACTGGAGGGGCCTCTTGCAGAGCAAACGCCAGCGGGACCCTCAGGAGCATTAGGAGGAGCAGTGGGCTGACGATCGGAGTAGACGGGGGGTGCGTGACGGGGGTGATGCAGCCTCATCCGCCTCCCGTCACCTTCCCTTCATATCACACAGCAATCACAGCTATTGATCCTCACTGTCAGGAGGTCAGAGCTGTGGTCGAGTTGTCAGTTCGGTCAGTAAGTTCTGAGTTTACATCGATCAAAAACTGCCTCACACTTTATTTTGGAGAACCTCTCCAGCGCTCCTCAGCTGGACCTCCATCTGCCAGACCTCCGTCTGCCGGGTCTTTACTGGACAGTCCAGAAACCATAAAGAGCACAGAACCCACATGCTTGCAGTCGGGTCCGTGGGCAGTGGCTGAACTCCATCTGAGGTGCTCTAGGCAAAGCCGCGGTGAGCTAAGGGTCCTGTTAAAATGCAATATTTTCTAATTTTATTATAATTATTATATAATATCATTATATAAATATCATTATAGAGCCAGAAAACAATGACTTAGATGTGAATGATATGCGTGGACTTGAAAATACAAGGAAAATGTGGGATATGGGTCCTTTAAATAATCCTAAAATGCCCTTACAGCACCTTCAGCATGAGAAATGTTAGACATATAGATCAGATTTAAGATGAGTTCACCTGCTGAGATGGTACAGTTCACAGTTCAAAGCCTCAACTCATCTAAAAATCTACATCAGTCTATGCATGCTTTTTACCCAGAACTCCCAGAATCACTAACTCTGCCCCAAATTGTCAGTAAACAGTTTGGAATGTGCTGCATGCAACGCAAATAAACGGCTCGGAAAAAGTCTAAATATTGAGACGTGACCTGTTTTTTCTGGGTGAGAACAATAAAGTCACAGTCTCTCCACCTCCTGTAACAAAGCAGAACACAGTCTAATCCTCTGTGTGGAAACTGCCCACACATTGCTGTGTTGGTAATGTGTTACCAAATTCAGGATATATCTTTATTTATTAATGCATTTTAATGAATATTTCTACAGAAAACAGACCGAATTCAGCACCTACCCATCGACTTCCAGCACACATCGGGTTTCTGCTCTTTAATTAGCTCCGAGGGTCAGTCTGTAAAACACACTGACCAGCAGACAGAGATCAGGCTGAGAAAGGCTGAGGGGTCCTTTAATATCATGCATGTAAAAGGGAACATGGACTGCACGGCAGCTTCACTCCACACCTTTTAACATTTAACCTTCCAGCGCACAGATACTCTACACGCTGAATCCTAGTTCTCACACGAGAAAGTGGACAGACTACACCACTGAGTTGTCAGGTTCACTTTATTCTGCTGTTCTGTCTCTCGCGTTTCAGGGAAAACACATTTACTACCTGCATCCTTTAGCACTGAGACACTAAGCTCAGACAGAGCTTCAAGGGGAACTCCACCCATTTTACTAAAACTCCTACATAAGATGTAAACAGAGCGGGTTGGTGTGAAACGCTCTGTTCTAGATAAACTTACTGAGTCAGAACCGTTCACAGTGGTGGTGATAGGAACCAGACGTCCCCCTCTAAAAATTCCTCACAGAAAGTTCCTAGGTGAAATGGTTCTGAATTCACTGCGTGATGACTGAGACACCATTTTATGATAGCTTAGAGAACTTAAACTCCATTCATGGTGGAGGGATACATTCAGGGCGCTGTGCGGCAAAATAGTCCCCAAAGAAAACCGATTGTTCCAGATTTTCCACTATTTTCCATCATCGACATTCCATATAAACTCAGAAGACTCGTGTAAGTTCTCTGGTGATGGTAAATAAAATGTCTTTATCTGTGTTGTAGTCATGCCAAGCCTGGTTCCTATCACCACCACTGTAAAGACATCAGAAACATTTCACACCAAACTGCTCTGAACCTCCCTGTTTACACCTCACTCACTGAGTTATGCTGAAATTTAGAAACGTGGGAGGAGTTTCACTTTAAACATAATCCTGCATTGAAACAGTTTACAGTATTTCAATAAATCAGCAAAACTGCTTTCATTTGCATTTATGTTGCAGTGTTGATTGTGACCACAGGAGGGCAGTAACGGTGCTGCTATTAATCAGAGTTCTCAAGAGCTCTCGGAGAACCAGTTACACAATCAAACACACAGAGGTGCCAAAGCGATGCTCATAGAGTTTGTTATAAACTGCATCCTCATCTAAACGCTCTGCTGCGTAAACAGAGCAGAGGCTTCATTCATTCAGGACAATTAGAGTGTGCAGTTCTGCCATTCACAACTGAGCTATATTTACTAGTACGAGTCGGAATTTTATTGTGTTCTTGTAAATCATAATTAATTTTTTAATTACTTTTCTCTAATACGTTCATGTATATAATTAGGAGGATAATTGGTGATTATTGATAATTAATAATGACGTTTATTCAAAAACCTGAAGTGCTATTTTTAGTTTTTAATGTTTTTTGTGTGTAAAGAGCAGAGTTTATACTGCAGATCTGACAGCCGAACTTTACTGACTGTCCCTTAATGCAAGAAAGGGGAATTCCACCAATTTTCCAAAATACCCACATAATTAAGTGGTTAAGATGTAATCAGAGCAGTTTGGTGTGAAACGCTCAGTTCTAGAGAAACTTACAGAGTCAGAGCTGTTCAAAGTGGTGGTGACAGGAACCAGACGTCCACCTCTGAATTCACTGCCTGACTGAGACAATGTTTTAAGAAAATTAGCCCCACCCATTCAGCCTACGAAAACAATACAGAGCAGCAAATCAGAACAGAGCAGATTTGCATATATCAGTCTTAGGCACAATAAAAAAAAAAAAAAAAAACTTGTTTAATTTAATACCAAAAATAACACTAATGTTCTAAGTCGACCACAGGGAGAAGAAAAGTTTAGGATACCGTCCCTTTAATATACATACAGGTCACTGTAAGATAAAATAGTCCCCAAAGAAAACTTATTATTCCAGATTTTCCACTATTTTCCATCATCAACATTCCATATAAACTCAGAAGACTCGTGTAGATTCTCTGGTGGTTCTGGATGGTAAATAAAATGTCTATGTGTGTTGTAGTCATGGTGACGCCTGGTTCCAATCACCACCACTGTAAACAAACCTTTATCTATAAGTAAAATGTCTTTGTTTACATCTTAACCATTGAATTATGTTGAAAATGTAAAAATTGGGTGAAATTCCCCTTCAGGTAGTGTAGATATGATCTGATTGATGTCATGCTTTTGATGAATGATGTGAAGGTTTGGTTGTTCAGAGTTTAGAGTAATAGGCTGCTGCCATCTTCGTGCTGTGCTGCTGGAGGTGATCCAGCGCTCTGATGTGAAGGTGATGTAGTCTGTTTGTCGCACACTTGATTGACAGCTGTGATGACATCACTGCTCTGGAGAGACAGCGAGTGACTCATGTTGTCTGTGAACGTGTTTTTGTGCTCTGATTGTGTGCATGTCAACCTGCACGAGGAGGAAAGAGATCAAAGCCACTCAGTTACAGTTTTATTAATAAAGACTGCTGTCAGTTCAATGTGAGGCTCGTTATTCTCATTAATCAGACATTCACTCTGAAGTTAACGGCTATTAACAGTTTGTTAAAGTAGCTGAATTCTCCCTTAGCAGGACGGTCCAGGTACTTTTGGACCTATGGTGCATATCCATAACTATAGAAACCTATACAATACAGTGTATGCAGTCCATATATGTAAACAGCAGTTTAGCCCCACCCATTCAGGCTACGGCAGTTTAGCCCCACCCATTCATCCTACGGCAGTTTAGCCCCACCCATTCAGCCTACAGCAGTTTAGTCCCACCCATTCAGCCTATGGCAGTTTAGCCCCACCCATTCAGCCTCTGTCAGTTTAGCCCCACCCATTCAGCTTACAGCAGTTCAGCCCCACCCATTCAGTTTACGGCATTTTAGCTCCACCACTCAGCCACGCCAGTTTAGCCCCACCCATTCAGCCATGGCAGTTTAGCCCCACCCATTCAGCTACAGCAATTTAGCTCCAAACAAACAAAAGTCCAGACAGACACAGCAGCTCTGCAGCTTTCACATCATCACAGACCGCAAACCATCAGGAGACCCAGAGAGAACCCACTGAGCTCCACTGAGCCCTGCGTGTGAGTGTGGAGTGTCGTAACTGCAGTATTACAGTGTGAGAGTGTTAAGAGTATGAGACTGTTAGACTGAGAGTGTGTGTTAGAGTGAGAGTGTAACACTGAGTGTTAGTGTGAGAGAGTGAAAGAGTGTTGGTGTGATAGTGTAAGTGTGTGTTAGAGTGAGAGTTAGAGAGTGTGTTAGTGTGTGAGTGTTAGAGTGAGAGAGAGTGTTAGAGCATGAGAGTGTGTGTTAAGAGTGAGTGTGAGAGTGTGTTAGAGTGAGAGTGTTTTAGGGTGTGAGATTGTGTATTAGAGTGCAAGTGTATGTTAGAGTGTGTTAGAACATGAGAGCGGGAGTGTTAGAGAGAGTGGGTTTTAGTGAGAGATTGTGTGTTTGAGTGAGAGTATGTGTTAGAGTGTGAGTGTGTTAGAGTGAGAGTGTGTGTTAGAGTGTAAGGGTGTGTTAGAGTGAGAGTGTATGTTAGAGTGTGAGAGTGTTAGAGTCTGTGTGTTAGAGTGAGAGTGCGAGTATTAGTTTTAGAGTGAGAGTGTGCTAGAGTGACTGTTAGAGTGTGAGTGTGTGTGTTAGAGTGAGAGTATGACAGCGTTAGCATGAGAGTGTTAGGGTGTGAGTGTGTATTAGAGTGTGCGAGTGTATGATAGAGTGTGAATGTGTTAGAGTGAGAGTGTGTTAGAGTGTGAGAGCATGTTAGAGTGACTGTGTTAGAGTGAGTGTGTGTTGGTGTGAGAGTGTGTTAGAGAGAATGTGTATTAGAGTGTGCAAGTGTATGTTAGAGTGTAAATGTGTTAGAGTGTGAGTGTTTTAGAGCATGACAGTTAGTGTGTTTTAGTGAGAGAGTGCGTTAGAGTGAGATTATATGTTAGAGTGACTGTGTTAGAGTGTGAGAGTGTGTGTTAGTGTGCGAGTGTGTGTTAGAGTGTGAGAGTGTGTTAGAGTGACTGTTAGAGTGAGAGTGTTAGAGTGTGAGAGCGTTTTAGAGTGACTGTGTTAGAGTGTGTGTGTTAGAGTCAAAGAGTGTGTTAGAGTGTGAGTGTTAGGGTGTGAGAGTGTGTATTAGAATGTAAATGTGTTAGTGTGAGAGTGTGTATTAGAATGTAAATGTGTTAGTGTGTTTTAGTGAGAGAGTGAATTAGTGAGAGTGCGTGTTAGAGTGTGAGTGTGTTAGAGTGTGAGTGTGTGTTAGAGTGAGAGTATTAGAGTGTGAGACTGTTAGAGAGAGAGTATGTTAGAGTGTGTTAGAGTGTTAGTGTGTTATTCATATTTGAAGACACTGCAGTGTTAATTATGTGAGCAAACAGATCAGTGTAGCTGTTACAGCATCACCTGTCTGACCCACTGAACATGCACACTTAACGAGAGAGAGAGAGAGAGAGATTTTGAGATTTAACACCTCTTTATTATTACATCAATATTATCACAGCTCCATCAGTCGGTTCATCAGATATGTGAAGTTAAACCACGGTTAAAACCTGAAGACTAGGTGAGAATCACCATCAACGCAGCACAGCACATCACTCTGCCCCCACACATCAACGAACACCTCCACCAGATCTACCAGCCTATAATGCTCATAATCCACTCTAATCCACCCGGCCATCAGCCACTTTACCATCAGCTCAGGATTCACACAGCCAGCACCAGTGGCCTTATTCTTCCTCGTCTTTCATACAGCTCATTCTATAATATAATTTAAATACACATTTAAATTCCTCCGTTTACTAGTCCTGAACTTCACCCCAGCAATGAAAGTTCTATCAGAAAATTCTTCACTAAATGCACTAAAACAAACTAAAAATAGAAACAAAACCACTCAGCCTATCACAGAGCAAAAACAAATGCTCAATCGTTTCATCCTGACCACAAAATCTACACTGCCCCCCAACTGATGGATTCAGGTGGGCCACGTGTCTGTCTGTAGCTATCACCCCGTGAATAATCCTCCACTGTAGATTGGCTGAACGCTTCTCTATAGGGGGTTTATACAGGGATCTCCACCTGTTCCTCAGGAGGAAGTCTGGCCCGAACAACTCCAGCCACCTTTTCACTCTCTTATGGCTCAGATCATTCTGGTGCGCAACTTTGACACAGGCATGGTACAGAGCCTTCCCTGAGAGTGTTCAAAACTGTGCCAAGTCCGGAATGTGAAGCAGTGTTCTTGGTAGAACTCTCTCCTCCCCTGGATCCACCTGAAACTCCAGTGTGACCTCCAAGCTTGCTGTCTCTGTATCCCTCTTCTTACCATCAGCTCTCTGTAACACCCAGGAAGGGCTGATTTTGCTTCTTCCAGCAGTCTACCGACCACTCTGCATGACTGTAGTCCAGTCACCTCCACGAGATCTACAGGTGATTTCCACCCATTAACAGCCATGCTCTCATGCCAGCTGAGGACAGCAGTCAGGTCTGTATCAGTGGGCTATGCAGTAATGGCTCTTCCAGTATCCACTCTGTCGAACTCTGAATATCTCTGGACACCTCAAAAACCATCTTCCAGACTAAGAGAAGAGATTGGTAAAAAGGGGTGAGACCAGACAGACTGGCTTAAGTCAGTCAGCTGAAGGTCATATCCCAAACTCCCTGTCTTGTCTAGGATTTTACTAGCTGTTTGAATCCATGGTAGAGCTCTCTGGTAAAGCATCTTTTTGCTGATTGCATCCGAAAGGCCCTCACCTGTCTCCGTATATCCACCAGTCCTCCTTCCTCCACTGGCATAAAAACCACAGCTGCCCGAGTCCAATGTTGTCCACTCCAAAAGAAATCTACCACTTTCTTCTGTAGCCTTCTAATCAGCTCCTCAGGAGGCTCCAAAACCATCATCCTATGCCACAATGTAGAAGCAGCCAAGTTATCCACCACCAGCACACTCCCCCTGTACGACAACCGTGGTAATAGCCAATTCCACTTAGACAACCAGGCCAATACTTTCTCCACCATACCCTCCCAGTTTTTCTGTTGAAATAAATGATTCCCTGGGTGTTCAGGGTCCTCTCTGTGTGGAGTTTGCATGTTCTCCCCGTGTCTGCGTGGGTTTCCTCCGGGTTCTCCGGTTTCCTCCCACAGTCCAAAGACATGCAGTCAGGCCAATTGGACATGCTAAATTACCCCTGGGTGTGAGTGTGTGAGTGACTGTCTGTGTTTGTCTGTCTGCCCTGCGATGGACTGGCGGCCTGTCCAGGGTGTATCCTGCCTTCCGCCCGAAGACTGCTAGGATAGGCTCCAGCACCCCCCTGCGACCCTGACGGAGAAGCGGCTTAGAAAATGGATGGATAAATGATTCCCTAAAAACACACCCAAAGCCTTTAAACCCTCTCTTCCCCAGATCAGCCCTCCTGGAAGTTGAGGAACTTCTGTGTCTGCCCAATGACGCTTCGCATTTACCCCAGTTCACTCTTGCAAAAGATGCTCTTTCATAAATCTCCAAACTCCTCTTCAATACATCAACATCTCTCTGAGCAGTGATTAAAACTGTGATGTCGTCTGCATAAGCAGACAAAAAAACATGAGTCCCATAGGGGTCTCCTGTTACAGGTATCCCTTTAAGATCTCGTCTCTACCTACATAATAAGGGTTCAATCACAATGCTATACAACTGACCCAACAAGGGACAGCCCTGCCGTATACCTCTTTGTACTGGCACCTTCACCCTCAAAGTCACACCCACTTTTACCATGACAGATACATTGATGTATCCATCCATCCATCCATCCATCCATTTTCTAAGCCGCTTCTCCGTCAGGGTCGTGGGGAGATGCTGGAGCCTATCCCAGCAGTCTTTGGGCGGAAGGCAGTATACACCCTGGACAGGTCGCCAGTCCATCGCAGGGCAGTGATGTATAAATCAAGTGATGAAATCCCTGACCTATCATTATTCATTAAACTTAAATCAATTACATCCCTCAATAATGTCCATAATCATTCTCTCTGGGACACAATATGTTTGATCTTTTCAGATCACAGCGTCTAAATAACATTTCAGTCTATTAGCCAAACACTTCGACAGTATTTTACAGTCCACACAGAGTGAGAGAGAGAGAGAGAGAGAGAGAGAGAGAGAGACTTTTGACTTTTAACAACACTTTATTGTAACCATATCTCATTACAGTGTGTAAAAGTGACTTCAGGCCATCTCAGCCCCTTAAACCAGCATATAAAAACAAATGGGTTGCTAGATAATAAACAAAAAAAAGATAAAAATAAATAAATACAAAAAGTACAATCCATTTTGTGTTAAATCTGAAGCTGAGCACACTGCCTCCCCGCAACACCACACCACTTTAAACGTCTCCAGGTCAGACATACACTTATAGTAGTTAAAATCAATCAGAATCCTTGATTTGACCAGTCTAGAGAAGGTCCGTACTACGTCGGAGTCGGCTGCCTGTGCTATATGATTTCTCTGACTCGTGTACACTGACACTCTTTAGGGCCACTAAGGAGTCTCTAAACGAACTGGAGGCGAAAGGCAGCAGTCCTGCTGTCTAAGTGAACCAGACCCTTGTCCTCCTGCTTCTTTAGGTAGATGGAGGACGGCCTGTGGTAACCAGTGCAATTGGTCCCAAAGAAAGTCCATTAGCAGTGCCTGCAGGTCATCTAGAAGATTTGGTGGGGGGATATACACAAGCCAATTTGTGCCATAAAAAGGAAGCAGCAAGGTTATTAACAATGAGAACCCGTAAGACAGCTGAGCTACTAGCCAATTCCATCTCCTAAGTCATCCCTTCACTTTCTCAACTGCACCCTCCCAGTTTTGCTCCATGACAATCCAGGCAGTGTATTGCCTGTTTTATGCTCATAACTCCATCTTCAATCATTTCTAAGGTAAGGATTATTACAAAACTTTTATTAAAATGTGATTTAAGGACATATTTCTTCAAAAATCCCACATTTCCCTCCTATCTCTTGAGACTCTAATCATGAGATTCCATATTTAGCAACTTCTTTTACATAGATTACAAGTCTAATGGTTACAAGTGACAAAATACAAAGTTTGTGAAACTACTTGTGAATATAAGTCATACTAACATCAAACCTGGTTAGTAAAGTGAGATTAAGTATAATCAAACTAATTAATAAACAATGTTAGTGTAAGTGTTTAAAGTTAAAATGTCAAATAAGAATCAAATAAAACTTCAAAAGCTATAAAGGTAAAAGTGTTACAGATTGTTAAAAATTAAAATCCAAAACTTTTAGAACTCAAAAACTTTACCATTTCCCTCCTCCAGGGAAAACACAACCTGTGTTGAAGGACCCACCTAATATCAATGAAACCATTGCCATAATGTCATAATAATATAGAATAGAAGTCCAAATTCCAAATATACAAGTCCAGAGTCTGATAAACCTTTACATGTGGGAGAAACAGTCAGATGTGACGGGCATAGCATAAATGATCCATCCTGCTTATAAAGTCAAACAAGGTCATCATAATATCTCGCAAATTCATCATATACATAACAGGTATCCCAAATAGCCATATAGCCCAAAAAAGGACCCTTCTGGCCCCTGGACCCTTCCGGGCCTAACTCAAGCCCTCAGCAGTGGACAGTGATCAACCACAACTCCTTTTAGTTGGGCAATGTGTTCAACCAGAAAACCAAATCATATGAAAACAATTTAAATTACGAAATAGAGGTGGGTGAGAGTCCCTAAACACAAAGCAGTGTAATCCAAGCAAAAGGTAAGGCAAGGCCAAAAACTTAGAGTAAATTTAAAAGGTTAAAAATGTAAAAAGTTAAAATGTAATTATCATGTAAAACTAAAAGTGGTGTGTGAGACTAAATCTAAGAAGTGAGAAACAAACAAAGTAAATTTGAAAAAAACAAACAAACAAATAAGCACAAGATAAATGTGTGAATGGGTAATACATGATAGACAAGACAGTAAGCAAAGCCATATGAAAGCTGTGAAGGATTAAAACGTGTGTAATGCTAAATGATTACAAGTGTGAAAATAAAACAAGGTGAATGTGAGATTAAAGATTGATAAAAGATAAACAAACTAAATACTAATAAGGAGAGAAGAAAAAAAACCTAAAGACTAATAACTAATAAGTGAAAGACAAAAAAGATAACTGTGTATACAATTAACTTGCAACAGACAAAACAAATAAAGGATTACAAAGTATAATAGACAATGTGGAGTGTCATCTTCTGCCCTATTGACTTTGCGCCAAGTAGAAGGGCTAGCTGCAGGCGAGAACGAGAGTTCTGCCTGATCGATCATTGGAGTTAGATGTGAGAAGTGTCATTAAGACAATCTGGAACATTGTCATACAGGGGCAGATTTTCATACAGTTCATCATCATTGTGATCAGTAGTCATCATCTGGTGCACATGTCTAGAGTCTTTTCTGGTTAGGGCTGTTTCAATCAGCCTCTCCATCAGTCCTCAAGCACATGGAATGATACAGCATCCACACGCTGCCAGAAGTCCTACAGCTGTCGTCAAGGACACTAGCAGTGCTTTAGCCAAACTAAACCATTTTCCGAACCAGGATTCCATCATCTTGGAGAATGGATTATCTATGCCGGAATTCTCAGCCAGTCCATTAGCCAAAGCAGATAAACCTTTCAAGGCCTTAATGACTGAACCATTAGGGGCAGTATTGTTTGGAATAAATGTGCAACAGGTGATGCCAATCATAACATATAGTATCTCTGGTGAAATTAATAACACATTGCTGATTGTAATAGATGTAATTAATCCAGTCAACACTTTTTTATTGATGGTGGACCAGCAGAAAAGGAATGATTCAAATCCTGCTGCTATTCCATCTCTTGCCTTGAATTTATCAGGGACCCCTCTTGGGTCCCCTATGGCATCAAAATAGATGTCAAAACTACTAGGAACAGATGCTGATCTCTTTGTTCTGTGGTGTGGTGTATTGTCATGTTCAGTGATTATGGCTATTGGCATTGTAAGTACAGTAATGGCACACGTGCTTGTCCAAGTCTTAGGTAAAGTTTGTCTTAAGGTGGTAGGTAAACAATACCACCAAATATCTGCTCTAGCTACTAACATAGTCAAAAAGCTAAGTAATGGAAAGTCAGTCACTTGGTAACTTTTAGCGCAATGAGGGAAGTTGCCCAAAAAAGGGCTTAAAAACGGGTGCTATGTGTCTAATCTTCCTAACTGGTGGGAATTTCCAGGGCATTTGAGCACAGACCGAATCATTTGAAATTGACCTGTGAGAAAGTATGGTGACAAGACAAGTAACACGACTTTGGTCATTTAACAAAACAGGAAATGGTGCTGTTGTCAAAACAGGCTTCGCAGTGGAACATGCATAACAGTCATGTGCTCCTAATGTTTGAGCTGTGTAATGTATCCAATCTATCCATCTATTTGTATCAGTAAATCCAGTTTCTACAGCTATCACTACATCTGAATCTCTGAATGAAACAGTTTTTATTGAAGATTTAAGTTTAGGGGTAGATTGAACAGGTGATGCTAAGTTAGCATTAGATGTGTTGGGTATAAATCTCATTTTAAATCTACCAATAGAATCAGTACCAGAAATGTCTGCTCCTAAGCCATAAGTGCCTTGCATTAATGGTGTGGCATCTTTAAAGGTCAAGCAAAGTGGAATGCAACCTGTGCGACATGATTGTGGAGAAGATTGACCTTGTATAAGAGTAATGCGATTCTGAAGCTGTTTCCATTTTGGTGTGGATTGTTTATGCGTATAACCGTTAACACCTGTGTTCCACCATACTTCATCCCAGTTTCTACACAGAGTAGTAGGGTTATTTTGGTAAGTAGAACCAAGACACATATTTATCTGCGTCTAGTAAACATTTGAAATGCCATTTTTGGGCAGGAAGTTATCCTTTGGCATGAGATGGGCCAGGACAGGAAACTATGTCACAGAAATCAAATCAAAAGTGAAAGTGGTTGTCTGTCCTTATGTAATAGTCAAATTCACTATTTCATTACTAAAGTCCACGCTAGTCAAAAGTAAGAATAGGAGAAGCATTTTTATGTCTAAAGTCAAAAGTCTATGTACAAAATGTAGCAACAGCAGGGGGGTTAACTTTTACCCTTCTTGAAGCTTTTTGGTGTTCAGAGTGCGGGCACGCCCAATCAGCACTCGTCCCACCTCAGCTGGGCTCCAGCACACCCTCCCATGTCACTGTCTGAGTCTTTGTCTGTTTATAGTTGTTGAACAATGGCTCATTATATAAATCTTGTCTGGGTTTTAAGAAATTGGTAGTTAATAACTCACAATCATGTGGCTCTCCATCATTAGGTGTAGCCAATCTCTCAGCTGGATTTACTTTGGAATACTTTATTGTCAATTCAGAGGCTGAAAGAATGATGTCATATCCTGTTTTCCTAGCATTGGCCAACAAAAAAAAAAGAGTTAGATGATAACAAGGTATGTAAGGCATGAATTGTAAAGAGATCAACCTTATGACCCACAGTAATGGAAGTTGCTTTTTCATATGCAAATGCAAAGCCTTAATGACATTAGCTAACATTAAACTGAAATGTGTTATTCCTTCTGTGTGTTTTTCATGATATATCTACTTTCCTTTAATTAATAAAATAATCTGCATTGAAGTCTCTCTGTACAGACTGAGACCAGTCTGTCTGTCTTTGTAAGAGAGTTTGAGTGCGTGTGTATTCCAACTGTACTAGATTAATTGCTGTCCTTGAAGTGCTTGCGTGTGTGTAATCTCATGGTCCGCTGCTAAGAGCCCCCACCCTTGCTCTCTTTCTCTTCGCTGCAACTTTTTGCCTGCGAAGACAACAATACTAATGCATTGATAATTAAACATTTTTAAATCCTCCTTTTTCATTTTTTCCCTCTTACTTTTACGTATCAGTCACAATTTTAGAGTCAAATTCTTCATTAACCCTGCTTCTGACTGACCAACATTTTCTATTTCTTGTGAATTTTTTCCTTTCATATACTGCGTCAGCCATGCTGTTTATGTAAATAAAATTGGCTCCTGTCCATATTTCAAATTTCCATTTTCATTCATTCAATTCTCTGTATTCATCTGCAGGCGGGGTTATGTGTGAGTGAGGGAGTGAGCTCTGCGCATGCGCTATCTCCCCCTCCTTTCCGCCTCTCTCTCTCTCCTCTCGGATTCTTACATTAAAAAAAACAGATCTGTGTCCCACTCTTCGCACACCGCTGCAGTCGGTCACGTGCTTATATGGGGTTTTTTTTCAGCGCTTCAAAATCTCCTGTTTATAAATTTCTATATATTTAAAAAAAACAAAAACTTTTTCCTCCTTCCCATGCGGCGGTAAAAATGTTCTTACTGCAAATCATAAACAAAAATCAGCTACTTTAGATCCCATCAAATCACAACTGTACAAGTCCTTTAAACCTCACTAATCACCTCACTAAAATATTATTATACAGTTGTCATAAATTTATCTTACAAAATAAACGGCATACAATTCAATTAATATCAAATTTATCAAATAAAGGGCATAATTTTTATCACACCAAATATCCATCCATCCATCCATCCATCCATCCATCCATCCATCCATCCATCCATCCATTTTCTAAGCCGCTTCTCCCTCAGGGTCACGGGGGGCTGCTGGAGCCTATCCCAGCGGTCATCGGGCGGAAGGCAGGATACACCCTGGACAGGTCGCCAGTCCATGGTAGAGCGAATAGCAACCGGCAAATAGCAGCCACACAACTCAGTGAATAGAAAGTTTTTTATCCCACAAAATATTAGCAGGACTTTGTTTTAACAGATGTCCGCCTTACCTTTAAATTAGAGCGCTCGTGTGGGCAAAAACGCAATCTTTCACTCAGCCATCTTCTTCTTCTTTCGGCTGCTCCCTTTAGGGGTCGCCACAGTGGATCATCTGCCTCCATCTTGCCCTATCCATTGCCTCCTCTACTTTCACACCAACCATCTCCATGTCCACCTTCACTACATCCATAAACCTTCTCGGAGGTCTACCTCCTCTCCTTCTACCCGGCAGCTCCATCTCCAACATTCTTTGCCCAATATATCCACTATTCCTCCTCAACACATGTCCAAACCATCTCAACCTGGCCTCTCTGGCTTTATCTCCAAACTGCTCCACCTTCACTGTCCCTCTGATCTGCTCATTTCTAATCTTGTCCAGCCTTGTCACTCCCAATGAAAATCTCAGCATCTTCATCTGTGCCACCTCCAGCTCAGCCTACTGTCTTTTAGACAGAGCCACAGTCTCCAAACCATACATCATAGCAGGACGCACTGCTGTCTTGTAAACCTTCCCTTTCACTCTTGCTGCCATCCTTCTGTCACTCATCAGCCCTGACATCCATCTCCACCCACTCCATCCTGCCTGCACCCTCTTCTTCACCTCTTTTCTACACTGTTTATTGCTCTGGATGGTTGACCCAAGATATTTGAAGTCATCCACCTTTATGACCTCTACTCCTTGCATCTTCACCTTTCCACCTGCCTCCCTCTCATTCACACACATGTATTCCGTCTTGTGTCTACTGACCTTCATTCTTCTCCTCTCCAGTGCAAACCTTCACCTCTCCAGATTCTCTTCCACCTGATCTCTACTCTCACCACAGATTACAATGTCATCTGGAAACATCATGGTCCATGGAGCCTTCTGCCTGACCTCAGCTGTCAACTTGTCCAAGCTGATCCCTGATGTAACCCTCCCTTCACCTTGAAACCATTTGTCACTCCAACTGCACACCTCACCACTGTCTCACTATCCTCATACATGTCTTGCACCACCCTAACATACTTTTCAGCTACACCTGACTTCCTCATACAGTACCACAGTTCCTCTCTTGGCACCCTATCATATGCCTTCTCTAGATCCACAAAGGCACAATGCAGCTCCTTCTGACCTTCTCTGTACTTCTCTACCAACACTCTCAATGCAAAAATTGCATCTGTGGTACTCTTTCTGGACATGAAACCAAACTGCTGCTCACTGATCTGAACCTCTTGCTTCAACAACTCTTTCTCATGCCTGCAAGGTGTGGCTCATCAACTTTATACCTCTGTAGTTACTGCAGCTCTGCACATCACCCTTGTTCTTAAAAATGGGGACCAATACACTGCTTCTCCAATCATCAGGCATCCTCTCACTCTCCAGGATTTTGTTAAACAACCTGGTTAAAAAGTCCACTGCCTTCTCTCCTAAACATCTCCATACTTCCACAGGTATTTCATCTGGACCAACTGCCTTTCCATTCTTCATCCTTTTTAAAGCTGCCCTCACTTACACTTTATTAATTCTCTGCACTTCCTGATCCACTATCTCTCCCCCTGTTGTCCTCCTCATTCATTAGTTCTTCAAAGTACTCCTTCCATCTACTCATCACTCTCTGTTCACTCACTAGTACATTTCCCTCTCTATCCTTTATCAGCCTAACCTGCTGTACATCATTTCCACTTTTTCTTAGCTGCCTTCTTCTTCTGAATATTCTCCTGGATTTCCTCATTCCACCACCAACTTTCCTTGTCTTCTTTCCTCTGACCAGACGAAACACCCAACACATTCTTGCCAGTTTCTCTCACCACCTTAGCTGTAGTTTCCCAGTCCTCAGGTAGCTCCTCACTGCCCCCAAGGGCCTGTTGCAATTTTTCCCTGAACTGCCTGCAACCATTCTCGTCCTTCAGCTTCCACTATCCAATCTTTGGCTCTGTCTTCACTGTCTTCATCTTCTTTATTTCTAATCTCATTCTACAGACAACCACCCTATGCTGCCTTGCTACACTTTCCCCTGGCTCCACTTTACAGTCTCCAATCTCCTTTAGTTGGCAATCTCCTTAGCTGTAGTTTCCCAGTCCTCAGGTAGCTCCTCACTGCCCCCAAGGGCCTGTTGCAATTTTTCCCTGAACTGCCTGCAACCATATTGCACTCTACGCTTCTTAGTGTACTTAAAACCCAGAATAAAAACTGATTTGGTAAAAGATGAACTAAAACAACTGAAAACAGACCCTACAAGACAGAACAGGGGGTTAGTCTGGGACACTCCATAAAACAATGAAAGACAGTTTCCCTCTCACCACAGTGGGGGCACTCCTGGCGTCTTTGTTAACGGTGGTTTATAAAAAGCTCTCCATGATGGTTTAACATCAACTCCTAAGGCAAGCTTGGCCCGCCAGGGTGTATCAACTCTTGCATTTAGCTTAGAAAGGGGGGGGGGGGGCAAAGAGAGATAGAGAGAGGCAGAGAGAGAGAGAGAGAGAAACAAAGAGACAGAGAGAGAGAGAGAGAGAGAGAGAGAAACAAAGAGACAGAGAGAGAGAGAGAGAGAGAGAGAGAGAGAGAGAGAGAGAGAGAGAGAGAAAAAGAGACATGGATCGTCATGGTAACCAGTTCGAATGGCAGCAAAAACATGAGCTCGTAAGTTAACCAAACTTTTACGGAATTTTCACACTGAGAAATTTAAATATATGATCAGTCCATGTGATATTACTATAGAGTAAACAAAGGAACGACATTTGAGAGAAAAAACGAGAGTTTTATATCCACTCTAGCCGAAATACAAGGGACCGCGACCTCAGCGAGAGCCGGTTGTAGCCGAGATGTTGCTGTGCCGTCCCACTTTGTTCCGTCACAGCAATGCCGGAAGTACGGGACAGCGGCCACTGTGCCGGTACACACAGCGGAACAGCGGTCTCTGTTCCAGTACACAGTGTTAACCCTGATAATTTGAGAAGAGCTGAGAACTATTCCTTTTGTACAGTTGAACTTTGAGCATAAATTATCTGGCTGAATGACAAATCCTATTATTCCCCATGATTGGAGCTGGGTAAACAGTGACATTTATTTTGCCTTCTAAAAGGTAAAATTGACTTTTTAGTATTAGTGTTGTGTGCTAAGCATTAAAGTATCTGAAAGGACTGGCCGTTTTTGGTCCGTTCATGAAGAGGAACCAAAGAGTGGATCACCTGTCCTGTGGAAAGTCTCAGTTGCAGCAAGAGCGCTCGGTGCAGAAAGACAGAACCACTCTCGTAATCAATCAAAGAGTTTATTAAGTCTTCTGCACAAAGAAAGAAGGGCACTCCTTCTTTTATACAAATACGCCCTGCCCTGTTGCGTACAAGCAAACAGGGTAGACCCAAATAAGTTGTCTAACAGTCATGAAATGCTAAGCTGACACTCACGGACCACCGGAACTGCCCAAAGGAGGGGGGCTTCTGCTCTGTGTGCTTAGAGCAGAGTTAGAGCAGAATTAACCCTGTCATTCCCCTCTTTTATGCCTCACCAACTGGTACATACATATGGTTGGTGCTGGAGATGAGAGGCTGGTATACGGGCCGCGGGGGTCGCATCGCAGAGGCCAGCGCGTAGACCCTTTCCATGAGGCATCTGAAAAAATAAGGACCCAAACACAGCAACAACAAAACCATACAGATAAAAGGGACAGCCATAGTAAAATAAGGAGTGAGGAAACCAAATAGAGAACCAATGGAACCCCAGCCCCACCCTCCATGTTCGTCTAATTGGAGCTGGGTCAACACTTGTCGCATGCGATCCAGGGCATCATTAGCGGGGATATACGTGCAACTGGAGTCACCCACCATGGCACATACCCCGCCCTCCTTGGCAAGTAATAAATCCAGTGCCATCCTGTTCTGCATAGTGGTGAGGCGTAGAGCAATGAGCTCGTCCTTGACACCCTGCAGAGCCATGCGGGTTGCGTTAGTGAAAGTGGCCAAGCGATAGTGGGTGACTTCTAGTTGGTTCCAGACTTGCGATAGGCCGTACTGAGGAAATAAACACTCCCAGAATTTGGCAGCTTTTGATTTAAGCTGATGTTCGGGGGGTGGGAAATCATCATCACTAGAGCGTTTATTGCGCCTAGCAATGTGATGTCCGCCCAGGGGGTTGTGTGAAATAAGGATTAGGGAAGAATTAAAAAGAGTAAAAGCACATCGCCCTCCCCAATTCTCTGGAAGAATAACATAAACCTTGTGGCTACACACCCAATACCAATCAGTAACATAAGACGAGGGCGTAGTTCCCCTGTGCTAGGGTGCTAGGGCCGAACAATTACGTGAGCTGGAGCCTTTACAGGGAGAGACTGTGTAGGGGCAAAGGGAGTCCGGCAAGTGTCCTAATGGAATATGGCCCGAGCCTTCAAAGCAAACGGAGAAGGGGCCCTTATTTATAGCTGACATAGAATTTTAGAACAAAAATCCTGTGATAGAGAAAGAGAATAATTAATGTGAGGGTAATCATAATGAGTAACATTCAAACAGTCAGGAGACAGACAGGTGTGTGCTACCGCCTGCAGAGTAGCAGAGAGATCCTGAGGGGCCGTGACCATGGAGTGCTTGTTCACACTGGAGGGCATCAGGTGACACACGTAGCAGGAGTCATTGGTGTACTGCTTGGCTGTCCAGTTAGCATACTGCCAGAAAACGTTATCCATGGGGGATCCGCCAAACACGTTCCACCAGGCACAGGATTAATATTAGTTGCAACATACTTCTGTAACACAGGACAGGTTAGAGATAGGAAACAAAAATATTTAGACGTCTAACATGTATATACATCACTGCGGGGCTGACTGACATCTGGAGGCATGAATCCACTGTGGAAAAAGATCGGTTAATACCCCCGTGCGCGTGACAGCGAGTACAGTAGTGGGTTTAGAGAAAGGGAAGTCTGAAAAACCCTTTCTCTCAAATTTCTTGACCAATACCTGATCGCCCGGCTTAAAAGCATGAGTTGGGACCTTGGGAGGGTCTGTGATAGTTTGGTTGACCCTCTCCCAGTATTCATTCAGAACAGTTAACAACCCTGCGGTGTACTCGCTGCGACGCACATCCAAGTCCGCCGGACGTCCCATGACAATTTCATACGGCGAAAGACCACCCAGAGTGTCTGTGCGCGCCATCCGTAGTTCGGCCAAAACTACAGGTAAAACCTTCACCCAATTAGTAGTGTTCTGCGTCTGCATGGCCTTTCGTAACCGCCCTTTTATAGTCCAATTAACCCTTTCGACCATACCCGAGGATTGAGGGTGATAGGGGATGTGGAAAGCCCAGTCTATGCTCAGGTGCTTCGCGAGCATCTGTGTGACTTTGGAGGTGAACGGTGTGCCTTTGTCGGAATCTATTCCTAAGGGGACACCGTAACGCGATATGATTTCTTGGCATAGTTTTGTCACGACTGTATTTGCATTTTCTTTATTGCATGGGAACGCCTCGGTCCAACGAGAAAATTTATCTATTAAGACCAATAAATATTTGTAAGGCCCTACAGTCGTCATGTGTGTGAAATCGATTTGCCATTCTTGGAAAGGTGTTTCCGGTTTAGGAAGAACTTGGTGCGGTCCGGCCGGTTTTGGGTTATTCTGTGCACATGTAAGACAACGGTCTAATATGCGATCAACAGCAGAGTTCAAATTGTGAATGCAAAACAATTCGGACATGTCACGCTTTACCCCTCTTCGTTCCCGATGCGAAATACCATGAAAATCGGGAACGAGGAACAGAACACAATGTGCAGGCAGGCACAGCCTGCCCCGGGCGTCGCGCAGCGGTTTGACGGCTGGATCGTAGCCCGATGACAGCCAATGCTTGATATCAGAGTCCGAGGCGGTGGCCTGAATACAGTCAAGATCAAGACCAGGAAGTAAGTCAACCGTGAGTGCAGCACAGGAGAAGGAAGCCGAGTTCATAAAAGGGCAAGTGAGGCCATTAAGAGCTCCACGTTTCGCGGCAGAGTCGGCGGTATTGTTACCAACAGAGTCGGGGTCGCTACTACGCTGGTGAGCGCGAACTTTAACAACAGCCAGTCGGGAGGGCAGGAAGCTAGCCCTGATCAGGTCCTCGATAAGCGACGCATGGGAAATGGGTTTGTTATCAGTAGTAACGAAACCGCGTTGATGCCAGATTCCCCCAAAATCATGAACTACGGCGAAAGCGTAACGGCTGTCCGTGTATATAGTGACATCTTGGTCTTGAGCCATCCGATGATCCATCAACATAAAATGCTAGGCCAGAAGGCAGCGGGGTGGAAGACACGTCAGGGCGAATAGAAGTTTCACCGGCCAGACGGGTCTCGCAGTCATGCACGTCTAGAGTGGGACTGGAGGCGTCGTGTGGTAACAGAAGTAAACGCATTAAAGCGGAAGAGACAGTATCTAGTGAGGAGTGCGGACGCACAGTGAGGTTTTCGGTGTTCAACAAAATGTTTTCATAGCCTGCACGCAGCAGACAAGTGCTGTGTAGAACAATTATTTAGGAGCTGACAGACCTGATGAGAGGTGTGTAAGGTCAAGTCATGACCTAGAACGATTTTTTCAGCATCCTGTACCATTAGTGCACACGCCGCGACCGCTCGGAGACAGGACGGAAGGCCTTGGGCCGTAACGTCCAATGTTTTAGAATAATATGCGCAAGGGCACAAACCTCCCCCGTGGGGCTGAGCCAGAACCGCAGCAGCAGTGCCCCCCGACTCCGACACCCACAGGTGAAATGGCAGAGTGTAGTTGGGCAGGCCCAAGGCTGGTGCAGACTGCAGTGAGGACAGTAGAGCAGAATATGCACAATTCATGGCTGTAGTCCATGTGAGGCGATGAGTCATGGCCTGTTCGTGAGTGAAGGAGGCACGCAGTGTTTTGTCATGCGCGGAGCAGTCAGGAATCCACTGTCTGCAGTAATTGATGAGGCCGAGGAAAGACATCATAGCCTGCTTGGTGGCGGGCTTGGGAAGCTGCGTGATGCATGACACTCGGTCAGCGGAGAGGAGGCGTTGACCTTGAGATAGTTCATGACCCAGATATTGGACCCGGGGTAGGCAAAACTGCAGTTTCTTTAGTGAAACCTTGAAGCCCAGGGTAGCCAAGCGCATGAGGACCAGTTTAGATGCCTCAGTGCACGTGGAGCTGTCAGGGGCCGAAATCAGAAGGTCATCTGCATACTGCAGGAGCACAGCACCCCCGGGGAGGGAAAGGTCAGAAATGAGGTCTCGGAGCGACGCGGCGAACGCCGCAGGCGAGTCGCAGAAACCTTGTGGCAAACGAGACCACGTGTATTGGCGTTGGCGATGAGTGAAAGCGAAAATCGGCTGGGTGTCAGGTTCAACAGGAATGCTGAAAAAAGCAGAACTAACGTCTAAAACAGTAAAAAATGCGTGTTGACACGGAATGGAGGTCAATATCGAAGAGACATCAGGCACAATTGGGGCGATAGGCACGATGGCGTCATTAAGGCGTCGAAAATCTTGAGTGAATCGCCAAGAACCGTCCGGCTTGGGGACTGGGTTAATCGGTGTGTTATACGCACTTTGACATGGGACGACCACACCTAAAGAGAGAAGTTTCTGTAGAATAGAGTCTATACCACACAGTTTGTGCTTGGGCAAAGGGTATTGTTTAACAAAAACAGGAGTGGGGCTTTTTAGAGTAGCCTCATATGGTTTACAGTCAACCCTGCCAACATCATCCCTATGTGCAGCCCAAACAGTGTGTGGTATGGAACGCAGAGGCTCAGGAACCTCTGTGGCGTGTGAGACAGACAGCAGAGCAGACACAGGTGATTTAAAGGATTTATTGGCGATGTTGAGATCGCGATTGAAATCTCCCGTAGACACGGTCATGCGCGAACCAGAAAAGGATAGGGATAGACCAAGTTTACTCATTAAATCCCGCCCCATAAGGTTAAAGGGACAATCTGGCATGAACACGAAAGAATGAGTAAATCACACTGTGTCGCATACAACCAGAAGTGGGGGCGTATACGGGGATGAGAAGGGCTGTCCTGTAATACCCACAGAGCTAGTGTTAGATGATAAAGGCCCCTCATAGTGAAGAGAGCGTGGCGCCGGTATCAATGAGAAAATTATAATCAACACCAGATACATTGAGAGACACAACAGGAAGGTCATGATTCAGATGGTTGGCAAGGTGAAGAGCACATTTTGGTAACAAAAAGTGCAGCTGTCCTGTTATTTATCTGTCTTTTCTTAAACCTAACTTGCCTGGCACTGCTGTGGATTGAAGTCCACATTTCAAAAAAAAAAAAAAAAAAAATACACAGTAGTGATCAGACAATGCTACATCCTTAATAGAGGCTGAAATGTTAAGACCCTTTGAGATAACCACATCCAAAGTGTGACCATGGCAATGTGTGCTTCCAGTCACATGCTGAGAAAGTTCAAAAGATTCAAGTACATCATAGAGTTCTTTGGCATAATTATCCTTGTGATTATCAATATGAATGTTAAAATCACCAGCAATAACAAAATGATCAAATTCAGTAGAAATAAAAGATAACATATCTGTGAAGTCATCAATAAAATTAGCATTGTACCTTGGAGGTCTGTAGACAGTTACTAATAATATTCTTTGTGCCCCTTTTAAAATCGCACCTAAATATTCAAAAGATGCGAAATCACCAAGTGGTAACTGCTTGCATTGGAAAGTATCATTAAACAGCATTGCTACACCTCCACCTTTCTTGCCGGTGCGTGAAACATTTAAAAAGTTAAAGTTTGGTGGAGCCATCTCAGTTAACACAATATCAGCACTATATGAGTTTAATGTCTCTGTTAAAAGCATGAAATCAAGCCTGTGAGTTGTAATTAAATCATTAATTATATAAGACTTATTTGTAAGAGATCTGATATTCAGTAGAGCTAACTTAATAACCTGTGCACTTTGTTTCAAAGACTGTGAGTTACCTCCAACATACTGCAGGTTGGATGTATTCACAATATCTGACCTAAACTCCTTGTTCTTTCTGCTTCTGATACGAACTGGAATGGGAGAGATAATTGGGACACAGGGTCCATGCTTGTTTTGGAAACAAGTACCGCTGATATCATCACTGTAGCAGCACAGACCCAAAAGAGAGAATGCAGAAAGGCTGAGCGCAGATGGCGTAAAACCAAACTTCACATACATAAAGAGAGTTTCTTCAGTTCATCCCACACCTTTTTCATGTCATACCACGATTTATAGCTTTCATTCATGTAAGATAGGTCTCATCCGGGATCCCCTATGCCCTCATTAATCCCTGGGGTATGCGGGTATTTGCGGATTACTTTCGGTCCAACCAGCTAGGTTGGACAAAAATGGATCAACATAATAGCCCAAATTACATCTACGCATCCATGCAGCCGGTGTCTCTTCCGGCTCTGGTTGGAACGACGTGCCCATTATGGAAAAATACAGTGAGAGCTGTACTGAGAGTTTCCACTATAGGACGTTCCCTGTCTCCCACTAAGCGCTTAGGTTTAAATGTACCCTCTCTACTCTCACTCTCGTACTCCCGCCCACCCGACAGGGCTGGGTCGGTTCGCTCTGAACACCCAGGTGATCTCGACAACCAGGTAGAGGTCCAAAAACGATTAATTGGACTTACCTGGGTGAAGAGAACACGTCGGAGGTCACCATTTGAAAGGACCGGCCGTTTTTGGTCCGTTCATGAAGAGGAACCAAAGAGTGGATCACCTGTCCTGTGGAAAGTCTCAGTTGCAGCAAGAGCGCTCGGTGCAGAAAGACAGAACCACTCTCGTAATCAATCAAAGAGTTTATTAAGTCTTCTGCACAAAGAAAGAAGGGCACTCCTTCTTTTATACAAACATGTCCTGCCCTGTTGCGTACAAGCAAACAGGGTAGACCCAAATAAGTTGTCTAACAGTCATGAAATGCTAAGCTGACACTCACGGACCACCGGAACTGCCAAAAGGAGGGGGGCTTCTGCTCTGTGTACGATAACCTTACCTACGAAAGAGAACAAATGGTTCTGGACAGAATGTTGTCCTGATAAGAGGAGCAAGTTGTTTGTGCAAAACTGCCAAGGACAGTAGCTATGCTTGCTGCAAAGTCTGCTTAGAGCAGAGTTAGAGCAGAATTAACCCTTTCAGTATCAAACAAGCTTTGGACTATGAGCTATTTATTTAACATTAAATTGTTCACTTGCATGTATTACACATTTTACAAGCCAACTTTAGAAAAGTCAATAAATAAAAATATTAAAATATAACAAACAAAAGGTGAATACTATTTCACAATACAGCTTAATAAAATAATAATAATTTAATAAATAAAAATAATAATGTATTTCTGTTTTGGGAACTATATCTCCAGCTCTAGTATTCTCTCCAATCCAAGGTGCCAACTCAGAATATGTCAATATGATTGAAAAGGGATTGTGTATTCTTCCACCTAAAGCAAATAAAGAAAACAACAATAAATAAAAGACAGTAAAATATAATGCTCTAACATTAGCATTTCAAGATTTCACACATTCCTTGACCAGACACTCCTGATTTTTCTCATCAACTGATTTTAAAGCCGATAAGGAGCTGAATTGGTGTGCTGAGTCAAGAAGTACTTGAAAGAATGCAGTACAGTGGGGTCACCACCAGCAGAATTAAAAAACACTGCCTCATTGCAAGGACAGTAGCTATGCTTGCTGCAAAGTCTGCTTAGAGCAGAGTTAGAGCAGAATTAACCCTTTCAGTATCAAACAAGCTTTGGACTATGAGCTATTTATTTAACATTAAATTGTTCACTTGCATGTATTACACATTTTACAAGCCAACTTTAGAAAAGTCAATAAATAAAAATATTAAAATATAACAAACAAAAGGTGAATACTATTTCACAATACAGCTTAATAAAATAAAATGCCTCAAAGAATAATTGCAGTCATATGTGCACACTGTACAGGGTGAGTCAAAAGTCACAGGACAAGTTTTATTTTATGTTATTTTTTATTTTATTATCAACTTTTATCTCTGGGGTAATCTCAAACAAATTGTGTATGCTGAGAAAATCTGCAACAAACACCACCTTCAGAACTGCATCGTGGAGGCTTGTTACAGCATAAAAAAATAAAATAAAATGGTGTCCTGTGACTTTTGATTCACCCTGTATATATAAAGCTACCCTTTGGCTTTCTTCTTCAAATAATGACACCTGAAGTAACAAGAGACATCTCTCCTTGGTATCGGTGAAAGCCTTCATGTTTGCACAGTATTTCTAGAGTCACCTGCAGTGGTAGTAGAAATAAAATTATTAGCAGTTTAACATTATATTTAGCAGTGTAAAATTAGATTGTGTAAATGAGACATACTTTAATTATTGAACTTCCTACCTCTGGCAGCATAACATCTAGAATAAAGTCAACACTTCTGAGGTCTTTTTTGTCCAAGCACAAAGCTGTCTGAATTGTTTCATACAGCTCATCAATCTAAAAAGTAACCAAAAATATATGAAAACGTTCAATTAAATATACATGAGTGAAAAAGGAAAATGTACTTATGATGAACTGCAGCAGTCAAGTTATCAAAGACGCACCCGTTCAGTGTTAAATTTGGGCAGTCTAGGCCTAAGTGTGGTCCGGAGTTTCATACACTTGTTGGGATGGCTCCAAAGGAACATTCGTGCTGACTTCTTTGCACCACTGGACAATTGCCTATGTAACTCCTATTGAAAAAAAGTTGCATTATTAGCCAAAGAAATGAAATTAACCTGATATTTATTTATGGGACTACAATATTTGCAAGTCAAGAAAATAGTCAAGCCCTGTATTGACAATATAGTTTATGGTATGAAACCTTTATTTACATACAGTTAAAAAACGGAAAGACCCTAACAGCACTACTAAGTGTATCAACAGTTACAGCAGTGCAGTGCCAAATGTTAAACTACACTATTTGGTCAAAAGTTTGTAGACACCTGCATATCCAACGTTTTGTCCAAAAGTATGAACAAGTTTGTCCCCCCTCTATTGCAGTGAGTGTCTCTACTTTTCTGGTAAGGCTTTACACTTGACATTAGTGAGAGAATCTGATTGCATTCAGCCATAAGAGCATTAGTGAGGTCAGGTACTGATGTCAGATAATTAATTCCTGGTCACAAATGGCACTCTAACTCATCACAATGGTACTAGATGAATCTCCTTCACATTCCCACTGCTCCACAGCCCACAGGCAGTCATGGGCTGGAGGTTAGGGAACTGGCCCTGTGACCGGAAGGTTGCTGGTTCGATCCCCAGTGCTGACAGTCCATGACTGAGGTGTCCTTGAGCAAGATACCTAACAACCAACAAGTGTGCTCACTGCCCCCTAGTGTGTGTGTATTCACTAGTGTGTATGTGGTGTTTCACTTCACGGATGGGTTAAATGTGGAGGTGGAATTTCCCCATTTGTGGGGTTAAAAAAGTATCACTTAATGCTGGTGGACTTTATACCCCTCTAGCCAAGGCCTGGCAGTGGCATAATGCTCCTGAGCATCCTATTGAACTGGAAATATTTGTCATGGAAACTTTACAAGCTTTGTGTGTGCAGTCTAACACCTGGGTGCACCTCAATAAAAAGATGCAGCTAAGTTGAGATATAGTGCACCTTCTCACAAATATGTTTCTCAAAAGTTAATAATATAATTAAATGGAGAAAAGAATAGATGAAAAAATAGCACATGGTTTAAAAATGTTCATAAGTTACAAACATAATATTGAAGTCATCTACTTTAAATGTAAAAACTGAATAATGAAATAAATTATTAACACATTATGGAGTAAAAATATAAATGTCTACATCATAAGTCAACTGACCAAATAGAGAGTTGAAAAAAGAAAAGATATTCTTCAAGCATAACTGACAGGTTTGAAAACCTTTAAAAGTCTTAAAGGCATGACATCAGAAAATATAAGAATAAGAAGAATAATTGGAAGCATTGTAATTACCTGGATTTCTTCATCACTGATCAAGCCTCCCACATCTTTCTGACAAAGAATTGAGAGGAGCCTGTAAGGAAACATAATTAATTCATCAAGTGGATGTTCCTACAATGAACATTCATTAGTTCCTGTCACTGGATGGGGTTTTGAATGCACAGCAGTACACACCATCTCTTTGATGCCTTTAAACTGACTAACAGTAAGCCATGGAAGCGAAATCTGTAATGTTTTCTTTAATGCCTTTTCAATATTCTCTTCTGTAGCTTCACAAAGTTTTTCATCGTATGGCTGAAAAAAACCTTGTTCTGTCCTGTTATTGAGGTGTCTTGCTACACGACTTGCTATGTCACAAATGTAAACATTTGAGGGGTGCTGAAAGCTCAGGAGGGCATTTTGGAGGGACTCTTGCCACCACAAAGGGGAACAGTAATAAACAATTGAATGTTGACAAGAGACATTTAAAACGCCACCTAAAAAAAGAGACACGGATCCATTCAATACTTACTAAAACATTTTGTGTATAATGCCATATTTATTGATTTTATATTACACTTACCCCCCAGCTTTCTGTAATTTCACAAACATTTTTGGATAAATGTCTTTGTAGAGTAGGAGTTCTTGTAGACGGTGCAGGATGTCCTCTCTTGTTCCCTCTGTTGAAACACCCAGTGCTTCGCAAGCTGAGACAAGTTCTGCTTTCTGTACCTATGGAAAGATGAAGCACACATTTCTTAATCATATACTTTTCATTATCATAATCTAGATATTTAAATGAATATTGTTTAAATATGTATACTCAACCTTTTTTTTTCAATCAAATCTAGAATGTAATCTTCATTAATATCTGTGTTGGCCACCTTGCCATTTTTACCCATGTTACTTTTCTGCCATAGTCCCTTCTGTATTTCTGTTTTGGGAACTATATCTCCAGCTCTAGTATTCTCTCCAATCCAAGGTGCCAACTCAGAATATGTCAATATGATTGAAAAGGGATTGTGTATTCTTCCACCTAAAGCAAATAAAGAAAACAACAATAAATAAAAGACAGTAAAATATAATGCTCTAACATTAGCATTTCAAGATTTCACACATTCCTTGACCAGACACTCCTGATTTTTCTCATCAACTGATTTTAAAGCCGATAAGGAGCTGAATTGGTGTGCTGAGTCAAGAAGTACTTGAAAGAATGCAGTACAGTGGGGTCACCACCAGCAGAATTAAAAAACACTGCCTCATTGCAAACATTATACTGCATTATATTTTAATTACCAAAATCCAGAAGCAATCATCTAATTTTCCAAGTTCTGCCACTTTGCTTTCATATTTACACAAAGGTCTTCAGCTCTCACTGTGTCAGGATCAGGTTTCTTCAATGCTAAAACATGGAGTAAGCACATATATCAATGACTCCAAACACTTTAAGGCTCCACGCTTGGTACATTTTAGTTCTCCCTGCTCCTAACACACCTCATCTGACTGCGCAATAAATTACCAAGACTTAGTTGAAGAGGATGTGTTTGAGCAGGGAAAACACTAAAATGTTCAGGGCAGAGGGGCCTCCAGGTCCAAGGTTTATGAGCCACATACATAGAAGAAAAACACACACACACACACTTACTTGTCTAAGCGTTTTTTGGGGACTACAAGCTGGAAGCTACATTGTGGGGACTCGCCTTTCTAAAGGCTTTAGGAGCAAACGAAAGACAGATTCATGTTTCAACTGGCGTTTTTAAAACGGCTGTCACTTCAAAATAAAGAAAATACATTATTAAAGCAATGTGACATTTTCCTACATTCTGGGGACAATTTCTGGTATTCAAAGCATGTGGGGACCAGCAGATACACACACACAACTTTCTGGTATTTTGTACAATGTAGGTACTTGTGAACAATCTGGGGACAAATGTTATGAACAGTTGAAATGCACCTATAATGTATATTTATAACACAAGACAACGGATGTAGACACATTAATAACAGGTCTTTTATTTGTTTCTTTTTAAACCAGTTTTTTGCCATTTGTGATGCAGTATTTATGCACAGATAACTAATGACTGCTTTTTAAAATGTAAAGCAATCACAAACAATACTAAAAACTTAAGCTGCCAGTCAAATAATAACTCATCTCAAAAAGATGTTTTTTCAAGAGAACAAGCTTATAAGAGAACTCTATTTGGTGCTATACAGAACCATTTCAAAATGGTTCATTAGTAGATCCACTTACAACACATTCTCCAAACTGAAAAACCATTTCACCATGTGAAGAAACATTTAGGCATGCAAATAGCTCTTTCACTGTTCTTACTAAAGAACCCTTGAAGAACCATTTTTTTGAGATTGACAAAAATTGTACAATGAAATAAAACATTTTTCTTTTGGAACTTTGAACAGAAAAAACAAAGACTGTGCAAATGACATTTGCTCTGGTTTACATTTTCCTTTTAAGTGCAGTGATTCTGTTTTTTACAAAGAACTTTACAGATAACCAATCTCGGTCTTTGAATGCAACAGGTTCAGCTTTTATACAGGCCTCACAATCTTTTTTTCCTGGCACTGTGCAAGTTTTAATGAACCTGTTCAGATGTTTTTCAACTGCTTTCACTTCACTGGTCTCCCATTTCTTTCTCTTAACCATCCGTACACCTGAGTAAATGCAGAACATGTTTAGTCAAAACAACCAATGTCTTTCAATGTCATAAAAGTTTATTTATTAGACAATACCTTTGGGAACTGATGTGGTACTGGTTGGTTCTATTGCTTGCTCAGCCAAGGACTCCTGAGCTTGCTGTGTAGATGGTTCCAAGTCCGGTTTTGCTCCAGGATCTACATAAACCCAAACCAAACACACTCTTTTTGAAAATATTTTAAATAGCCAAGGACATGCCCAAATAATAATAATAATAATAATAATAATAATAATAATAATACGACTATATAATTGCATTTCCTGAAGAAAATGCAGAGTTATTGCTGAGATAAGTCCTATATGACTGCTAAAGTGCTGCTATGTTGTTGATGTGGTCTTGCTATGTGATGCTAAGGGTGCTGCTAGGTTGTTGCAAATTACCACCTATACTAGGCAGCAAAAATATAAGAGACAATGTCAAAGGTGGATTATTACACAGGTGACGACGGCAATGACACTGGTTCAACTGTGCAGAAGAAGCCAAATGGTAAACCACTTCTGTACAGTCTATCAAGAAAATCACATGGATAGGAACAACAAAATGTTTGGTATTAACGTGCACTCAGCTTATTACTGAGGAAGAGCTGGGTACACCTTGCTTGCATGACACAGCTAGGTCAAATATTTTTGCTTTAGCTGATGAGAAAGAGAGAATTCAAAGCTACAAACTTGGAATGTTTGCAGCAGGAATCATGGCAAGCTGGAAAACACAAGTCTACTACTCAGGTCATGAACAACAAAGAAATTGAGTGGCTTTTATTGTCAACAAAGATGTCAACAAGACCATTATTGGATGCAATTCTGTGAATGATTGAATGATGTCAATCTGATTTCATGCATAACTATTCAACATTCCATTCATTCAAGTTTACTCCCCAACAACAGATGCTAATAAAGAAGAAATGAAAAAGTTTTATTATGAAGCTCAGGGTAAATTGACAAGATCTGCAAATAAGTTATCCTGCTGGTAACTGGAATACCATAGTCAGAAATCAAAAGGAGGGAAATATAGTTGTACAATGATATCTTCATTACTAATACCTTCTTGAAGTAACCAAAACAACATCATGACAAACATGGAAACAAGGATTGTTTTCTATGTGCACTCAGAAATAAATATCAATCTCTAGTTGGTATACCAAGGGAAGTTTAATGGACCGGTCTGAGGAAAAATAAAGCTCAATCAACAACATCCTTCCTGATGTGCGCTAGATTATGGAGAAAGCCAAGGAGATCAACGAAGAAGTCAACATGTACTTCTTTGACTACAACAAGTCTTCGACGGGGTTGACCACACAAAATTATGCAACTCTTCAGGAAGATGGGAATACAAGAACATCATCATTCTACTGAGAAACCTGTACACTGATCAATAAGCTACAGTCCGGACAGAGAACGGACAAATAGAATAATTCCACATTGGGACAGGAGTTAGACAAAGCTACATTGTTTCACCTTACCTGTTCAACCTGTATGCTGAACATTTAATGAGACGCAGGACTGCAGGAAAATGTTTGAGGATTCAAGACATCGATAACCTTCAATATGCGGATGACAACATTTGCAGCAGAAAATCAGGAAGACCTAAAGGCCCTTATAAGGAAGGTTAAAGAACAGAGTGAAAAGATGGGACTTTAGATCTATATGAAGACTAAGGTTAGGACAATAAGAAAGAGCACCAACTGTATCACTGATGGAGAAGATGTCAAAGAGATGGACAGCTTTTGCCAACTTTAACTGATTAACAACAAAGGATCCAGCAGTCAAAGCTGAACTGGAAAAGTCTTTCAAATGCAAAAAATCTGTCTCTCCACATAAAGATTAGAACTGTCCAGACTGTGGTCATCTCTGTCGTTCTTTATGGATATGAAAGCTGATCGATAAAAAAAGTGGGAAATACTGATGCATTTGAACTGCTGGCAAAGTCTTCTGAAGGAACCTTGGATGTCAAAGGAAAAAACCAATGGGCCCTTGACCAAATCAAGCCTCAACTTTCCCTCAAAGTCCAGATAATAAACTGACACACTCTTTGGGATTTGGGAATATTCTGAGAAGAACCACTGCAAAAGATAATGATGCTTGGAAGAGTTGAGAAGTGGAGGTCAAGAAAGAGGACAATGCGAGGAACAATAAACAAGGCCATTATAAAGCCTGAAGACCCAAAACGAAGACCAGGATGTTCTTGAGAAACACTATCAATATGGTCTCCAGGGGTTGGAAACAATTTGACAGCACTTAGCAATAATATAGGAGGCTAATATGTGCTAAGGATCTTACACCAAGCAGTCTCTTTTTCCTTAAATCTATTAAAGAGAAAAACATAGATTTTTCATCCTGATTTTGGAAGTTAACATATTTTTAGAAATGTGGTCAATGTGTTTTAAATGTGTTTCAAAATGTTTGCCGTATAACTGTGCCTCTATATAAAATAACTACTAATGAGTATGTCTCCTGGTAAAATTACACTATGAACGCAAAAATCCAACCCCAAACAACACCGTAACACGATTATTGAAAAGTATAGGCTAAGGGATGGATACTGAACAAATACAATATCTTGCATCATTTTGGAGAGCTGGTCAAAGGCCAAATTTGACCTTTAGGGCAGAGTTATTTAATTAAAATTCAATAAGGTCCAGTTAACGAAAATCAAGCAAAGGTCCAGAACATCATATTGTCTAACTTATATTATGATTCAGTGCCATATACCGTTTACTGAAGTAGCTGAGTAGGAATATCAACATCTTATGTAGTCTACAACCGAATGTCAAATCAAATAAAGTACAATTCAGTAATATTTCAACATTTGTCAGTTTTCTCTTTTTAGATCACACCATGTGAAATAACTTCCCTCTGACTCACATTCTTCTCTTACTGCTGTGTCTCGCCTCGTCCCTTCCCTGTGTGGCGTCACTCACTTGAGTCTGTGCTCATTGTAATGCACAGATCTGATTGGCTGAGTGTGTCACATGTGATATTGACAATGCATGCGATTAGTCTGTGAGTTTCCTGGGCCACTAAAACGGTAACGTAATGACTAGAAACGATACCCCGATTAAAATAAGACCACGCGGTCATAATTACATATTTATCCAGAATTTATCGGTTATAGGCCCCGGTCAGCATGGAACAGCGTCTGGGTCCCAACTTGGACTATGGTCCACCTATTAGTGACCTCTGCTTTAGGGTGATTATACATACCTATGCAATAAGACTGAAAACTGAAATTGTTAAGGTGGCTCTCCCAAATGGATTCAATGCAAGATACACAGTAGATTTATCATTTTAATTTGTGTTAATTTTTATATAAATCGGTGAGCAAAGTTCTTTAAATCCACTGTGATTGCAGGAGTGAGTGCTTTCATAAGTATATTTGGGAATAATGCTGACCTTCATCCGATTCATCCTCTGTTTCTGACAGATCTTTTGACAATTCCGAACTCTGAACAAGTACTGCTTCTATGAAAACAACAACAATACATATTGACTTAACACAATCATATGTTAACTACTTACATTTTCAGTTGCCTACAATTAATATATGAACTCCATTCAACATACCATTTGGATCGATGTGAATTTCATCCAGGTTCTTTCCGCTGAACTCCCCAAGTCTTCCTGTCTCTAATGCCATCAAAATTTTGCTGATCTTGGCCAGCTGGAGAGTGCCTTCAGGAAGTCTATAATAGTCCCTGTGAACTCTCACATCATGCCCTAAAAAGTCAGCCAGCTGATCCAATTCTGTGTTACTGAGGTTCAAAACATTGGACAGGGTTGCTATGTGTTTACGAAGCTTTGTCGATGAAAGTGCCTTTGGATTCTTTGCTCCACATTCTGTTGCAAATTCACGAAGACAATCAGATCCCCTTAGGTGCGACAGTGCTGCAGGACGTGCAAACATATAAATGTTTTCGGATGGAACTGCACATTCTTCTCTTTTTTCTTTAAGAAGCTCCATGTTTCTCTGCACTGTAGGTGTTAAAAGAACTGGGACCTTTCGCCCTCGCTTTCCCCGTATTTCAATGCGAGAAAAATGATGGCAGAGTTTCTTTTCAAGCTCTGAAAGGGCAAGAGCAACGTCTTCGTGCAAGTCATCTGTACTTCTGTTGGCAAACGATGTTAATGGCATTTTTGAGACCTCACCTTCTCTTCTGCGATTGAAGAGGATGGTCTGAGCCAGGGTAACCTTTGCAAGAAGTGTCCAGTTCTTGGAGGAAGCATCTGCTGATAGTTTCTGAAAGAACTCCTCTTGCTTTTGATCAAGATACAAGTGAAGCATTTTCACATCCTCAGTAAAAGGAAGAACAAGAGGAGCATTCCACTTGACTTCCCTCTGTGTCCGGAGCGCATGTGATGATATCAGTTCACCCCATCTTGCTGCATACATGTCTGAAAAGTTGCGTGCTTTTTCTGCTCTTTCAGTGTCCTTATCCATCATTGCCTGAAATGAGACCAAAGAAGCAATCTTCTGTAAACTATGACCCAGTTTCAGTGCAAGGGATGGTCGTTGATATGTGCACTTTTCTTCGTCATAACCGCAGACTTTTCTGATAGCAGTGATGACATGCATAAAGTTAGCTGGGTCAACAAAATCCTCCATTTTGCACAAAGAAGTAACTTCCCTTGCTGTAATTAACAATCTGCCAACTTCTCTCATTTTTTGTCGAACATATTCGTGCTTGCCAGTATCTGAACCAATCCTGTTGTAAAAATACTCTCCCAATCTTCTGATGTACAAATCTGTTTTAATGGCAAGTGCCACCTCATCATGGCTCATGGTACTGAGAAGTTTCCACAGCCCAGCACTGGTTCCATGAGGTGCAGGTCCCATATAAGCACTTTGTGAAAGCACCCTGTTCTTTCCTGGTTTGGGTTGGGAATCATTTTTCCTCAGCTTACACTGTTTCATATGACGCCAGAGAAACTTTTTTGCAAAGAGTCCTTGACAGTTGAAGCAGTGTACAAAGCAAAGAGAATCACAGTCTTTTCTGGGCTTCTTACAAGGTACAAGATCACCCTTTCCACACTGTAGAACCTCAGAATTATGGGCAAAATTCCCTCTATTCCTGAGGTGATCTAGTAACCTTCTCCTTTCTTTTGAACCTTTTGAAAAACTCAAAGCTTTCACAACTTCAGATTCATTACAATGAACCTGCTCTAAATGTCTTGCCATTTTTGATAGCGCTTTGCTACAAAACAAACAATATTGTTTCTTGTCATATGCTCTGGGTTTACTAGTTGGCTTTGAGATTCCTCTGACCAAAACAGAGCCTGACTGGTCAGGTACAACTTCAGAGCCTGACTGGTCAGGTACAACTTCAGAGCCTGACTGGTCAGGTACAACTTCAGAGCCTGACTGGTCAGGTACAACTTCAGAGCCTGACTGGTCAGGTAGAACTTCAGAGCCTGACTGGTCAGGTACAACTTCAGAGCCTGACTGGTCAGGTACAACTTCAGAGCCTGACTGGTCAGGTACAACTTCAGAGCCTGACTGGTCAGGTACAACTTCAGAGCCTGACTGGTCAGGTACAACTTCAGAGCCTGACTGGTCAGGTACAACTTCAGAGCCTGACTGGTCAGGTACAACTTCAGAGCCTGACTGGTCAGGTACAACTTCAGAGCCTGACTGGTCAGGTACAACTTCAGAGCCTGACTGGTCAGGTACAACTTCAGATTCATTGGCAGCAGCTGTTGTCTTGGCTTTTCTTTTAGTAACTGAAATCATATGACTGCAGGCACTTTCATCTGAGCTACTATCTGAAGACCCAGGTACATACTCATCATCACTGCTTTGCACACTACTGATGGAGCAGGCATCATCAAGCTACAAAAAAAAAAAACCCAAAAAAAACATAGCTTACATGTGAACACGGCTGTATACTTTCTTGCATTACGGTTGTTGTCACCTAAAAATAACTCACAATTAAGCCCAAAAGTGCAAGTTTTTTAGCAAACTAAAGCCTGGCCAAAAACCATAAATGTGCAGAATGTAAAGATTATTCAAAACAAAAATAAATATAAAATTACTTTTTTCCCCCTCTAGAACATGAAAATTATTTTAAACAGTGTTTTGTTAGGATATTGTGTAAAAGTTTCATTTAAATAATGGGCACCACTAGTCATCTGAAAGTATTTCTTGTGCCAGCACTGGTAGACTACAGTGTACATTGTGGGGACTTGACGTTTACAATGTAAAAAATATAAGAAAATAAGCAGTTTTATACCTCGTTACAGAAAGTAAACTCAAGCTGTGAATGCTGATCGTCTCCAGAGGCAACCTCTGACTCCAGACGATTACTGTCTATTTCCATTCCATTTTTTGTCATCTGAAATAGATAAAACAATTACCAATAAGCCCAAACGTAAAGGCAATGTTTACACACTACAACTAAGCTGAACACTGTCAAGTTGTAAGAAGTATGTCTAGGCTAAACACACCAACATAAAAAACATTCTAGATAAAATTAATAATATTTTACACTACATGTCTTGTGAGGACTTTGTGTAAAACCTTCACCTTCAAAGACAATGTGGGGACTCAGTGGGGGAAGGGCACCACTAGTCAATGGAAAATCTTTTGCCAGCACTAGCAGACTACAGTGTACATTGTGGGGACTTGACGTTTACCATGTAAAAAACTAATGAAAATAAGCAGTTTCATACCTGGTTGGGGAAAGTAGACTCAAGCTGTGAATGCTGAGTGCAATGCTGATCGTCTCCAGAGGTACGTTCTGACTCCAGACGATTACTGCCTGCTTCCATTTCATTTTTTGTCATCTGAAATAGACAAAACAATTACCAACAAGCCCAATAATAAAAGCAATGTTTACACACTACAACTAAGCTGAACACTGTCAAGTTGTAAGAAGTATTTCTAGGCTAAACACACCAACAAAAAAAAACATTCTAGATAAAATTAATAATATTTTACACTACATGTCTTGTGAGGACTTTGTGTAAAACCTTCACCTTCAAAGACAATGTGGGGACTCAGTGGGGGAAGGGCACCACTAGTCAATGGAAAATCTTGTGCCAGCACTGGTAGACTACAGTGTACATTGTGGGGACTTGACGTTTACAATGTAAAAAACATAAGAAAATAAGCAGTTTTATATCTCGTTACAGAAAGTAAACTCAAGCTGTGAATGCTGAGTGTGATGCTGATCGTCTCCAGAGGTACATTCTGACTCCAGACGATTACTGTCTGCTTCCATTTCATTTTTTGTCATCTGAAATAGACAAAACAATTACCAACAAGCCCAATAACAAAAGCAATGTTTACACATTACAACGAAACTAAACACTGTCAAGTTGTAGAAAGTATTTTTAGCCTAAACACACCAAAAAATAAATATTTCTAGATTAAAGTTATAATATTTTAATGTGCATGTCTTCTGAGGACTTTGTGTAAAACCTTCACTTTTTAAGACAGTGTGGGGACTCAGTGGGGGAAGGGCACCACTTGACATTTGAAACTAATCTTTTGCCAACACTGGTAAATCACAGTGTACATTGTGGGGACTTGACGTTTACCGTGTAAAAAATAAGAAAATAAGCAGTTTTATACCTCGCTACAGAAAGTAGACTCAAGCTGTGAATGCTGAGTGCGATGCTGATCGTCTCCAGAGGCAACCTCTGACTCCAGACGATTTTTTTTCATCTGAAACAGAAAACAATTACCAATGAACCCATTTTGCTAGTTCAAAGCCTGCATTCAATATATTGTAAAATAAGGAACACAGAACACAAAATAGGGAAAGAAAGCTGATAATGCTAGATGACTTCTGTTTTACTCCAAATAACTCCCTCCACACCACAATTAAGCTAATAATGAGCTTTCCATGATCCCATACCCACCTGAAGAGGAGGTTGCTACAAGTTACAAGCCAAAGGTTGCAAGATTGGAAACACAAAGATGGCACTGGTTGGACACTGAATGCAATTTTACAAAATATTCCATGGCAGCTTTACAGAATCTAAGCCTAAAGCCAATGGCTCAGCAGGCCAAGAGCAGTAAACTGACAGCAGTGAAAGAGTTTGCTACTGTAGATACTGGTGCCGAAAAAGGCACCGTGAGAGAAGGCACCTTGTAACAGTACTGAGATAACCCTAGTAAGGAGTAAATGAAATTAGGTTTAGAAAACAAACAGCAAAGGGTGCAGCATCATGAGATGGATGGGTCAGCCGAGCATAGTCTGCATGAGAGAAGCTCAACAGGTTAGCAAATGCATTGTGATCAAGGAAGAGCATCTCTGAAGGCGACGAGGTAGATGTGCATAGTCCACGTGAAAAGCATAAAAGTTTATGCTCACTCTATTCAACAATCTGATGAAAATCTTCATTTAAATGCTCACTACAAGTAATCCGATGCAAAATGATGCGCATGCGTGGTGTAGCGTTTAGAGTAAATATCACGTGAGGTCCAGTCAGAGTGAGATGAGCAGCAGTGAGCAGTGATTGTGTTTTTAACTGCTTTAAAATGACGTCAGACTCAGGAAAACGTCCTTCACATGTCCTTATTAAAGAAGGCCGAGAGGAAGACGTTGTGCTCTGAGACGCATAAGCTGGACGTCCGTCCCGCCGCCGTCTTTTAAAGATCAGAGCATGAACTTCGTCTCCTCTGCAGACCAGTTTCTGCTCTGCTCTGCCATGTATAAACTCTCACTATGCACGCCGCGCATGCACAGAGCATTCTTACACATTCTGATTGGAGTGTAATCGGATTCAGGTGTGGTACATGGCTGTTATTCTTCTATTTAATGGATTATTTAGAGGTTTACCCACCTCGTTCAATCGGATAGAAATTGTATTCCGAATAGCCTTAATCGGCTTAGTCTATTCCGATTGAGGCGTTTACATGGACGTATTCTATTCCGATTGAGCTATTAGTCGGATTAATGGACTATCAGGCTGCATGTAAACGTGGCTACTGACGTCAGTGCACACTCTGCCACAGTGTTTTTGTGGGTTTTATGAGGAAAAACAGCAAAACGCGTGCTGCTGGACAATAAGAGTTACACTGAATATATAATTTTCAAAATAAAATCTGCCACAATGATAAGACAAGAACGTTGAGTTTATTTACAGCAACAAACAGACTACTGCTGAAACTCATGAATGCCATGATGACGATTAGAACCAGGCATCAAAAACTGAAATATTGATTAAAATACAACGTATTAAGGATTCTAGGAGGTTGTGACAACGTACAATGTAGTATTGATTACTTTCGCCTTCTCATCAACGTCGTCACAACTTACTAGAAAGTTGTCAATGTCCTCATAACTTTCTGAGAAATTACATTTCAATGTTGTGACAACATAGAGAGCACCAAGCACATGACGCCATGGTACCAAAACAGGACGCGGTCACAATGTAACTTTGTTTGCAGGGCTGGCAGGAATAAAACTTGGTGGTTTTGCCTGTCTAATGGGAACTGGCTTTATGGTTGCCATTAGAGGGCTTTAGGAAACAATCAAATGTACCTGGATTAATCCCAGAAGACCTGATTAAACGATCAGAATCCTTTACACTGTGATATCAGCCCATCAGGAAAACGGAGAACACCTTTAGTGACTACTGAAAACCACCAAGAACCAATAGACTCTTTTAAAGGGTTCTATGATATTTTTTTTTTTCTCAACAGGGAGGTACATTAAACACTCTCTAGCCATGTTATGAACAAAAAATGGATTAAGTGATGATGTCTCTAAGCAGCAGCAGCCTGAAGTTAACGTGCCGTTGGGCTGTTTCTGCCGTTGTGGCAGAGTGCATGACGTCACTGGGGCTGATACTGCATCTGTCTGAAGGCCTGCAGCCAGACTCTCCTGGTACTGGTTGACTACATTACACATTGTGCAGACTTCGCATCACCTGTGTGAACACGCTTGAGCAGTTTGCTTACCTGGGCGCCAAAAGCAGATTTGTGCTGCGAAGGCTTGATGCAGTGCTGATCATCTCCAGAGGCACCTTCTGACTCCAGATGATTGTTGTCCGCTTCCATTCCACTTTTTATCACCTGAAATTGACACAGTCATTATTAAACACAAAATAAAAGGGAAATCCTGCTATGGAAACAGCACGCAACACGTGAGCCATACCATGCTGTAACTGACTGGCACTGTTCTGATCATCTCTATATAGTTTACATAAACTCAGATTAACAGTATCCTTTCCTTTCAAGCCTCCATTTACATTATGGATATGATGTCTTAAAAATATATTCACTGTTTGGCATCTAATTATCCACTACTGGTACAAGAAGTGACATTCTTACTTCACTCCTCCACGGACAATCACCATCTCCATAATTATACGTAATCTCCTCTCCAGGTGTGATGTCTCTTAAAGCAAACAGGCACAAATGTGGCCTTCCCTCCACGATGAGTCTCTTCATTTTACAGTTGGGGTTAATGTGGTCATCATTAACCAGTCTTCCAAGACTGCCATCGTCCTTTGCAGCATCAATACTGGATTTGAACAAACAGAAGTCAGTTATTGAAGGTCATATTTTAGTTGTATAGTTGTAAAATTAAAGTCCAATAAAAGCAAAAATTACATTATTCACAATTATTTCACTTCATAACAGTGTCAGTGTCATTTTGGTCATATTATTATATTATCATTACTAGACTATTCACAATTTCCTTCTACCTCTGAAGCACCTGTGCTCAGTACGCGTCTACAGGCTGGGCTGATCAGCGCGTTCAGAGGGCGGGAGGGGGGGCGGGGCGATCAAAAAGTGAATGGCGAACGCGTCTGTAAACAAAACGATGTCGCTGGGAAAACGCGCGGCGCTAACGGCAGAAACCTGTTCGATTTCTGAAGGTTTAAATATTAATGCGTCACAGCAGCGAAGCGTTTAAAGCCCATCTAACACCAGTCTACCGCCCACGTCTCCGCGCGGCCCGGAGCGCGGTCCCGACCGCGGAGCGACGCGCCGCGACTGAAACCCCCCCCCCAACCCCCCCCCAGTTAACCTCCCGGCCCAGAGAAGAAGGGAAATGTTACTCACGTCCAGAACTTTCCGTGCCAGAGGAAGTCGAACATGAAGGCGTTCATGGCGCGCCGTCTCCTCCGACTCTCCTCCGCGCTGATCAGGTCTCCTCTGTACTCCAGCACGAACTCTCCCCTCGCCAAGCCCGTCACGGCGAACACCCCCCTGCCTAAATTCAGAACCACAGACCGCGCTGACACCGACCGCCCGCGCGGGGGTCCAGTCCAGCTGATTGACCTGCTCTGCTCACCTTTAAATGAACTGATGTGCTTCACCTCCAGCCCCGCTCTGTCGCGGCCGGCCGCGACGTGGAAAACAGCGTCGTTTGTCGGGCTCTTCCTCCTCATCTCCCGGACCGAGCCCCCGCAGCGGGTCTGAAGGCCTCGCTATGTCCGGCGCTTTAACTGTTTAAAGGCCCCGCAGGGCTGAGCGCTAACAACCAGCTAACTAGCACTAGCCAATTAACGAAAACCCAGCGCTGTTTAAACTAAACTCCTGCATTCACCGCTCGACTAGGGGTTTATATACAAACACAGCTGATTAGTAAAACACGGCGTGGTTAAAACCTTCAGCCTGACGGGGAAACTTAACTCACACAGCTCACGCGCTGGGCTAGCTCGGCTTCTCACTGCTGACTGGGAAACTGCGGCCCTGATTAAGGTGGTACCTCATTGGCTCACAGTTCCAATGATTGCTTCCCGTTTCAACCAATCAGAGTTCAGCATTGCTGTACCACGTGATCAAGTGTGCGTCCGCACTTGTTTTTACAGTCTTTGGCCACAGGGGGCGTGTACACACTTTGAGCAGTTCCCGCTAAACACTCGCACACTGTTTTTCGAGTTTGTGTTCATGCTGGGGACTTTTGAGATTTTAAGGGGGTAGGTTCAGCTCAACGAAATAGACATGCTGCAATGGTTAACTTCGTGGGGACTCGATTTTTGGTCCCCACAATGACACAAGTCCCCACTTTATTGGTGTGCTTACTGGTCGAAGTCCCACACACACACACACACACACACACACACACACACACATCATCATCATCACAGATGTTTTTTTTATGCTTAGTCATACAAAAGTTAAAATGTACAGTCTTAATTTCTTCTTCTCTAGGATGTATTTTGGTTATTCCATATGAATTTGCATTACCGAATCATAAGACAAATTATTCAGTAACTGCATGAAATAAATGCAATTCATTTATTTATTTATTTTGTAAAAGCTTTCCTGAAATAAACAGAAAATGTGTTTTATGATCACACATATTGCTATATGCTTACAATTTGCTACTGAAAGCCAAAAATCTTAGACTCTCTTTGTATTACTTTATCATTTTTTTTTTTGCAGTTTATCACTGAAGAGACTGTTTATAGCCCAGATTTGTAAGTTTTTATCAGTAGAATTCAGCTTCTTTTATTATAAGGGTTTAAAATGACATTGTCTATTAGACTGGTATTAGACTGGAAAGAAGTGTTACAGCCTCATACAACACCCAACTTCTGAATGTAGCTTATGAAATATTTGAATATGAAATACCTTTTAATCATTGCTCTATAAAGAATTATCCAAAAGTGTTTTTATCAGCTGTCATCAGTCAAAGAAGCATTTTCAGTGCTAAACAGAACTCCTTTTGCTTAGAGTGTATATATACCTGGAATGTCAAATGCAACCTTCCAGTTTACATCAGCAACAAGTATCGAGAGGTGGTGTCCACAGCGATAACAAAAGAACCCATAACTGTAATCCCTCAATGCAGAGAAATGGAAAAAAGGCTTTTCTTATTGTATCATGGGGGACTTAAATCTTCCATGATTGAAAGAGTCCGACCAATTGCTGTGTGGTTCTGTAAATTAAAAGTAAAACTTTCACAATTAGGTCAGTCTAATCACTTTAAAGGACAAACTAACTAGATGCAAAATACAGTCTATTATCTAGTTTCATTAATCTCCTACCTTAAGTGCAGTTGTTAAAGTAAGGCAAAGCTGGGTGGTCAGGAAGACTTGGTTGTTGTAATTGTGAAATCCAGATGTATACTCTTGAAATCTAACTGTTGTTTTGCAGACTGGACAGTCCTTGATGTAGACATGAACTCCTAAAAGGTTACATTTTTTTGTTAGTTGTCATATAATACTAGCAGCACTGCAAATTCTAGCAACTAAAGATAATTAAATCTAATAATACAAACCTTTGGTAACAGAACAAAGTCCATATACAACTGCTTCTTTGGTAAAGAGTTTTGGAGGTGAGAGCTCAGGTGGCGTAGGTCCAGGGCAGTAAGGACAGATAGTTTCTAAATCAAATCAAATGTATTTGTATAGCGCTTTTTACAACGGATGTTGTCACAAAGCAGCTTTACAGAATTTTGGAAAAGGCAAAGTTTCAACAGGACTGTAAGAATGTACAGAAACCCCCTGGTGGGCAAGCCAGGGCCAACAGTGGCAAGGAAAAACTTGGGAAACCTTGGGAGGAACCAGGCTCACCAGGGGGGACCCATCCTCCTCTGGTCAAACTACCTACAAGTGATTATACTACTAATATTAATAGCAGTAATATTGGTATTAGGAATAACTAGGAGTCTATGAGAATATCAGCGTGGGGTGGGCAGCTCGTCCAAGGTAGGTGGTGGTAGCTGGGGCGTGGGCAGCTGGTCTGAAGTGGGTAGCAGGAGGGCTCAGCAGTCAGTCGTCCTTCAGTGTCCAGCCAGACATATGGGTGAATTGTATACTCGGAAAGAAAGCAGGTAAATGGAATTAGTTTTATTCTATCCGTTTGTACATAAACAGGGAATGTAAACATTTACAGAGTGTGGCTAATGACTCCGGCAGATCTGACTATGACAGCTTAACTAAAAGGAGAGAACCAGAAGGACACACAGACACGGCAGCACTCTGAAACAGTTTGGCATCCCTCCGCTCCACCGTCCACAAACTTGAGTGACTGCGTGCGAGCAGCGGGACTACAGCACCAGCGTCTCAGTTTCCTATAATTCCCTGTGTCCATGGACCCCTGGATCTGCTGCCTTTATCTAAGGGGGAACATTAGCTACCAAAAGCTAAACTGAACAAATGAGTTTTCAGCCTAATCTTAAAGATTGAGACTGTGTCTGATTCCCGAACAGTTTCTGGAAGATCATTCCAGAGTTTGGGGGCTTTATAAGAAAAAGCTCTTCCCCAGCTGAAACCTTCTGAATTCTGGGGACTATTAATAAGCCAGCACTCTGTGATCTGAGTGGTCGTGACGGCTCATAATGAGAAATAAGGTCTTGCAGATACTCAGGAGCAAGACCATGTAGGGCTTTATAAGTCAATAAAAGGATTTTATAATCAATACGGAATTTAATAGGTAGCCAATGAAGTGATGATAGCACTGGACTAATATGCTCAAATTTTCTAGTTTTAGTGAGGACCCTGGCTGCGGCGTTTTGGACTAGTTGGAGTTAGTTTAAACTCCTGCTCGTGCATCCTGACAGTAGTGTGTTACAGTAGTCTAGCCTAGAAGTAATAAAGGCATGTACTAGTGTTTCCGCATCACGCAGGACTAGGGCATTTCTGATCTTGCCAATGTTGCGAAGATGTAGAAAAGCTGTCCTAGTGATGCTGCCTATGTGTTGATCGAATGATAAATCTGAATCTATTATAACGCCAAGATTTTTTGCTGCTGATCCAGGTGTGGCTGGAAAGTTGGCGAGATTTAAGATTAAAGCTGGTAATTTACTTCTTGCTAATTTTGGACCCAGAAGGAGAACCTCTGTTTTGTTACTGTTTAATAGGAGGAAGTTGCATGACATCCAGCCTTTCACGTCTTTTACACAGTCCTCCATTTTCTTTAACCTGTATTGGTCATCAGGTTTGGCTGATATGTACAGTTGAGTATCATCTGCATAACAATGAAAGTTTACGCCATGGTTACTTATAACTGTGCCTAACGGTAACATGTATAGTGTAAATAGTAATGATCCTAATATAGACCCCTGCGGAATTCCAAATCTCACTTTTGAATAAGTGGAAGATAAATTGTTTACCCTAACAAACTGATAACGTTCTGATAGGTAAGATCTGAACCATGATAGGGCCGTCCCTGTGACTCCAACCATGTTTTCTAACCTTTCTAAGAGAATATTGTGGTCTATTGTATCAAAAGCCGCGCTAAGGTCAAGTAGCACTAAGAGAGTTATGTAGCCTTGATCAGAGGCAAGAAGAAGATCATTAGTTATCTTAACTAGAGCCGTCTCAGTGCTGTGGTGTGGCCTGAATCCAGATTGGAATTTTTCATATATATGGTTCTTATGTAGATATGAAATAAGTTGTTGGGCCACAGCTTTTTCTAAGATCTTTGATATAAAAGGTAAGTTAGAAACAGGCCTGTAAATAGACAAAACGGTGACATCGAGATTTGGCTTCTTGATCAGAGGTTTGATAACTGCTAGTTTAAAAGCTTTGGGAACATGGCCCAGACTAAGGGATGAGTTTACAATAGTTGAGAAAGGGTTTATAATGACTGGCAGTATTTCTTTGAGTAATTTTGATGGAATTGCATCGAGTATGCAGGTTGTGCAATTTGCAGAAGAGATAATCTTCTCTAGCTCTAGCTGTGGGAGGGGGTAAAAGGTTTCCAGGCTCTTTTCTACAGCTGTGTTTTGTTCTATATCAGCCAAGTCAGATGACAGCCAAGCTGGATTTGAATTTAATACTGTGGGTTGAATTTGTTGTCTAATATTATCAATTTTATTATTAGAGAAGTCCATAAAATCTTCACTAGTGAGAGTTGCTGGAATTTCTGGTTCAGTACCTGCCTGATTTTGTGTGATTTGGGAAATCACATTAAACAGTATTCTAGGATTATACTTATTATTCTCGATCAGCGAGGCCAGATATGCTGAGCGAGCTTCAGTGAGAGCATTTCTATACTCTATAAGGCTGTCCTTCCAGGCAGTGTGGAACACTTCTAGTTTGGTATGACGCCATTTCCGCTCTAATTTCCGAGCTGTTTGTTTTAAGGTCCGGGTTTTATCGTTGTACAATGGGGCGAGGTTTTTTTTGCCTTATTCTTTTTATTTTAAGTGGGGCCACATTTTCTAAAGTGGATCGTAAGGTATTTTCTAAATAATCGGTTAGTAAATCTAGTTCCATTGGGAACTAGATTCCATCGTCTACCTTCTCAAAGTGAATATTAAAATCCCCTACAATTATTACTTTATCGTTGCACACAGCCAGGTTTGCAGCGAAGTCACTAAATTCTTTTATAAATTTTATAGTATGGCCCTGGTGGTCTGTAAATGTTAAATAATGAGAACGCCTTCTTTTTTGTGACCGGATTTGTAACGTGAATAGAGAGGACCTCAAAGGAAGTAAAAGTGTCGCTTATTGTTTCTGACTAATATCGAGAGTATTTTGGTGTATTACACAGACTCCACCTCCCTTGCCTGATAGTCTCGGCCTATGTGCATAATTATAGCCTACAGGCGTGGCTTCATTTAAAGCTAAATATTCATCTGGTCTAACCCACGTTTCAGTAAGACTAAAAAAGTCAAATTTATGATCGCTTATAATTTCATTTACGATGACTGCTTTAGAGTTTAATGATCTTATATTAAGTAGTCCAAGTTTTAGATCTAAGGTGTTAGTGCAATTGTTTTATTGTTTCAAACTTCTTGGGCATCTCCCTAACCACACAGAAATTGTCAGAAAGTTCTTCAGGAATCCGTTTATGCTTCATCAAGTAACTTATCATCTTTATAATGTCTGCTGAGTCTAGATGCCTTTTAGTTTCTTTTGAAGTTGTCTCAGAGTTTTCATCCACTTCCATGTCACTGTCTGTGTCATCAAAGTGCATAAGTAAGTCTTGTCGTTCTTGAAAAATCCACCACATGCATAGGTATTGATGAACAAACATTGCCCAGTTTCAGTGTCAAAAGTGACCCGGGTTCTACCAAATTTGCACCAATTGTCATTTTCTCCGGTGTACACAGAAAAGTGCACATACCTTTTCGAAAATCCAAAGTCACCATAAAATACAGGATAGACACAGCAAGATTTTTCTTTGCAGGCATGATTTTTCAGTTTGATGCATTCATTGACCCTGGATAAAGCCTTTATCCATCATGTTTTGAAGATAATCTTCCTTAAGCACAGCTGGAGGAATATGAACTGATGTTGTCTGTACACTGCTGAGATGAAGGCATTCTCTCCCTGGTCTTCCACTTCTTTCTGCTATATCCATGTATTGCTTACAATTATCAACTTCACATGCAATTACTTGATTTTTTATGGATTTCATGACATGGATGGGAACATGAATTCCAATTTTATCCTTGGCAGTGAAAAAAATCCCCCTCTTCTCATCAATGCAAAATATGGGTTCTGTCACACTTGCATGGATTACATTTTGGTGCCTTCTGAAATTGTATTCATTTGAAAATGTGACTTGGCATGTGTGACATTTCACTTCACTTACAGGTTCTTTTTTTATAGCCTCTTCTTGTTTTGATGTTTGCTCCGATGGCTCTAATAAAGAATGAATCATACATTATGGATTAATTAAAGGTATTTATGTCGCATAGCTTTGAAAGTCATACTTAATTATAGTTGCGCATTGCTGAAGCAACATTCTGAATTTAAGGTGGCAGTGTTTATGGTGGAACCTTTTTAAGGAGGCACATAACATTTCTGGCAAGAAACTCACTTGTCATGTCAGAAAACTGAAAGCAAAACACATTTTATGACATGGACAACTAAATCGTTAACTTGGCTAAAGAAACAGTACAATAATGTAACTGTCGTTCTATACAGTCAGAAAGCCTCAAAAGCCGATTCCTGCACTCCAGCAGCGCCCAAACGATGTAAAAAGGTGAGAGACGCTGTGCAGTGAGCTGTTAACATGAAAACAATGGGATTGTTTTAAACAGACATTTCTGGCATGAACCTCACTTGTCATGTCAGAAAACTGAAAGCAAAACAAATTTTATGACAAGGACAACTAAATTATTAACTTGGCTAAAGAAACCAGTACTATAACGAAACCATAGTTCTATACACTCAGAAAGACTCAAAAGCCGATTCCTGCACTCCAGCAGCGCCCAAAAGCTGTAAAAAGGTGAGAGACACTGTGCAGTGAGCTGTTAACATGAACACAAAGGGATTGTTTTAAACAGACATTTCTGGCATTAAACTAACTTGTCATTGAGGTGTTAACAAGGACACATTGGGATTGTTTTAAACAGACATTTCTTCCATGAAATTCACTTGTCATGTCAGAAAACTGAAAGAAAAACACATTTTATGACATGGACAAGTAAATCGTTAACTTGGCTAAAGAAACCACTACAATAATGTAACCGACGTTCTATACACTCAGAAAGACTCAAAAGCCGATTCCTGCACTCCAGCAGCGCCCAAACGCTTTAAAAATGCAAGAGACGCTGTGCAGTGAGCTGTTAAAATGAACACATTGGGATTGGTTTAAACAGACATTTCTGGCATGAAACTCACTTTTCATGTCAGAAAACTGAAAGGAAAACACATTTTATGACATGCACAACTAAATCATTAACTTGGCTAAAGAAATGAGTACAATAATGAAACCGTCGTTCTAAACACTCAAAAAGCCTGAAAAGGCATTTACAGCAAGCCAGCAGTGCCCAAACGCTGTAAAAGGCGAGAGACGCTTTGCAGTGACCTGACATGAACACACTGGGATTGTGTTAAACAGACATTTCTGGCATGAAACTCACGTGTCAGTGAGCTGTTAACATGAACACATTGGCATTGGTTTAAACAGACATTTCTGGCATGAAACTCACTTGACATGTCAGAAAAATGAAAGCAAAACACATTTTATGACATGGACAACTAAATCGTTAACTTGGCTACAGAAACCAGTACAATAATGAAACCGTTGTTCTGTACACTCAGAAAGCCTGATAAGGCGATTCCTGCACTCCAGAAGCGGCCAAACGCTGTAAAAAGGACAGAGACGCTGTGCATTGAGCTGTTAACATGAAAACATTGGAATTGTTTTAAACTGACATTTCTGGCATGAAACTCCCTTGTCATGGCAGAAAACTGAAAGCCAAACACATTTTATGACAAGGACAACTAAATCGTTAACTTGGCTAAAGAAACCAGTACAATAATAAACTGTTGTTCTCTACACTCAGAAAGCCTCATAAGGCGATTCCTGCACTCCTGAAGCGCCCAAACGCTGGAAAAAGGCGAGAGACACTGTGCAGTGAGCTGTTAACATGAAAACAATGGGATTGTTTTAAACAGATATTGCTGGCATTAAACTCACCTGTCATGTCAGAAAACTGAAAGCAAAACACATTTCATGACATGGACAACTAAATCGTTAACTTGGCTAAAGAAACCAGTACAATAATAAACCGTCGTTCTCTACACTCAGAAAGCCTGATAAGGCGATTCCTGCACTCGAGAAGCACCAAAACGCTGTAAAAAGGAGAGAGACGCTGTGCTGTGAGCTGTTAACATGAAAACATTGGAATTGTTTTAAACAGACATTTCAGGCATGAAACTCCCTTGTCATGGCAGAAAACTGAAAGCCAAACACATTTTATGACAAGGACAACTAAACCATTAACTTGGCTAAAGAAATCAGTACTATAATGAAACCGTAGTTCTAAACACTCAGAAAGCCTGATAGGGCGATTGCTGCACTCCAGAAGCGCCCAAACGCTGTAAAAAGGTGAGAGACGCTGTGCAGTGAGCTGTTAACATGAACAAAAAGGGATTGTTTTAAACAGACATTGCTGGCATTAAACTCACTTGTCATGTCAGAGAACTGAAAGCAAAACACGTTTTATGACATGGACAATTAAATCGTTAACTTTTCTAAAGAAACCAGTACAATAATGAAACCGTCATTCTATACACTCAGAAAGACTCATAAGGCGATTTATGCACTCCAGAAGGGCCCAAACGCTGTAAAAAGGCGAGAGACGCTGTGCAGTGAGCTGTTAACATGAAAACCTTGGGATTGTTTTAAACAGACATTTCTGGCATGAACCTCACCTGTCATGTCAGAAAACTGAAAGCAAAACACATTTTATGACAAGGACAACTAAATTATTAACTTGGCTAAAGAAACCAGTACTATAATGAAACCATAGTTCTCTACACTCAGAAAGTCTGATAAGGCGATTCCTGCACTCGAGAAGTGCCTAAACGCTGTAAAAAGTCGAGAGACACTGTGAAGTGAGCTGTTAACATCAACAAATTGGGATTGTTTTAAACAGACATTTCTGGCATTAAACTCACTTGTCATGTCAGAAAACCGAAAGCAAAACATATTTTATTACATGGACAACTAAATCGTTAACTTTTCTAAAGAAACCAGTGCAATAATGAAACCGTCGTTCTATACACTCAGAAAGCCTGATATGGCGATTGCTGCACTCCAGAAGCGCCTAAACGCTGGAAAAAGGTGAGAGACGCTGTGCAGTGAGCTGTTAACATGAAAACAATGGGATTGCTTTAAACAGACATTGCTGGCATTAAACTCACTTGTCATGTCACAGAACTGAAAGCAAAACACATTTTATGACATGGACAACTGAATCGCTAACTTTTCTAAAGAAACCAGTACAATAATGAAACCGTCGTTCTATACACTCGGAAAGCCTGATACGGCGATTCCTGCACTCAGGAAGCGCCCAAAGGCTGGAAAAAGGTGAGAGACGCTGTGCAGTGAGCTGTTAACATGAAAACAATGGGATTGCTTTAAACAGATATTGCTGGCATTAAACTCACTTGTCATGTCAGAAAACTGAAAGCAAAACACATTTTATGACATGGACAATTAAATCGTTAACTTTTCTAAAGAAACCAGTACAATAATGTAACCGTCGTTCTATAAATTCAGAAAGCTTGTTACAGCGATTCCTGCACTCCAGAAGCGCCCAAACGCTGGAAAAAGGCGAGAGATGCTGTGCAGTGAACTGTTAACATGAAAACATTGAGATTGTTTTAAACAGACATTTCTGGCATGAAATTCACTTGTCATGTCAGAAAACTGAAAGCAAAACACATTTTATGACATGGACAACTAAATCGTTACCTTTTCTCAAGAAAGCAGTACAATAATGAAACCGTCGTTCTATACACTCAGAAAGACTCATAAGGTGATTCCTGCACTCCAGAAGCGCCCAAACGCTGTAAAAAGGCGAGAGACACTGTGAAGTGAGCTGTTAACATAAAGACATTAGGATTGTTTTAAACAGACATTTCTGGCATGAAACTCACTTGTCATGTCAGAAAACTGTAAGCAAAACACATTTTATGACAAGGAAAACTAAATCGATAACTTGGCTAAAGAAACAAGTACAATAATGAAACCGTCGTTCAATACTTTCAGAAAGCTTGATACGGCGATTCCTGCACTCCAGACGCGCCCAAACGCTGGAAAAAGGCGAGAGATGCTGTGCAGTGAACTGTTAACATGAAAACATTGAGATTGTTTTAAACAGACATTTCTGGCATGAAATTCACTTGTCATGTCAGAAAACTGAAAGCAAAACACATTTTATGACATGGACAACTAAATCGTTACCTTTTCTGAAGAAAGCAGTACAATAATGAAACTGTCGTTCTAAACACTCAGAAAGCCTGATACGGCGATTCCTGCACTCCAGAAGCGCCCAAACGCTGGAAAAAGGTGAGAGATGCTGTGCAGTGAGCTGTTAACATGAAAAAATTGGGATTGTTTTAAACAGACATTTCTGGTATGAAACTCACTTGTCATGTCAGAAAACCGAAAGCAAAACATATTTTATTACATGGACAACTAAATCGTTAACTTGGCTAAAGAAACCAGTACAATAATGAAACTGTCGTTCTGTACACCCAGAAAGCCTGATAAGGCGATTCCTGCACTCCAGAAGCGCCCAAAAGCTCTAAAAAGGCGAGAGACGCTGTGCAGTGAGGTGTTAACATGAAAACATTAGGATTGTTTTAAACAGAAATTTCTGGAATGAAACTCACATGTCATGTCAGAAAACTTAAAGCAAAACACATTTCATGACATGGACAATTAAATCGTTAACTTTTCTAAAGAAACCAGTACAATAATAAAACCGTCGTTCTATACACTCCGAAAGCCTGATACGGCGATTCCTGCACTCCAGAAGCGCCCAAACGCTGGAAAAAGTTGAGAGACGCTGTGCAGTGAGCTGTTAACATGAAAACAATGGGATTGCTTTAAACAGACATTGCTGGCATTAAACTCACTTGTCATGTCAGAGAACTGAAAGCAAAACAAATTTTATGACATGGACAACTGAATCGCTAACTTTTCTAAAGAAAGCAGTACAATAAAGAAACTGTCGTTCTATACACTCAGAAAGACTCATAAGGTGATTCCTGCACTCCAGTAGTGCCCATATGCTGTAAAAAGATGAGAGATGCTGTGCAGTGAGCTGTTAACCTGAACAAATTGGGATTGTTTTAAACAGGCATTTGTGGCATGAAACTCACTTGTCATGTCAGAAAACTGAAAGCCAAACACATTTTATGACATGGACAACTAAATCGTTAACTTGGCTAAAGAAACCAGTACAATAATAAACCGTCGATCTCTACACTCATAAAGCCTCATAAGGCGATTCCTGAACTCCTGAAGCGCCCAAACGCTGTAAAAAGGCAAGAGACGCTGTGCAGTGAGCTGTTAACATCAAAATATTGGGATGGTTTTAAACAGACATTTCTGGCATGAAACTCATGTCATGTCAGAGAACTGAAAGCAAAACACATTTTATGACATGGACAATTAAATCGTTTACTTTTCTAAAGAAAACGGTTCTATAATGAAACTGTCGTTCTATACACTCAGCAAGCCTGATAAGGCGATTCCTGCACTCCACAAGCGCCCAAACGCTGGAAAAAGGAGAGAGACGCTGTCTATTGATCTGTTGACATGAAAACATTGGAATTGTTTTAAATAGACATTTCTGCCATGAAACTCCCTTGTCATGTCAGAAAACTGAAAGCAAAACACATTTTTTGACATGAACAACTAAATCGTTAACTTGGCTAAAGAGACCAGTACAATAATGAAACCGTCGTTCTATACACTCAGCAAGCCTGATAAGGCGATTCCTGCACTCCACAAGCGCCCAAACGCTGAAAAAAGGAGAGAGACGCTGTCTATTGATCTGTTAACATGAAAACATTGGAATTGTTTTAAACAGATATTTCTGGCATGAAACTCCCTTGTCATGTCAGAAAACTGAAAGCAAAACACATTTTATAACATGGACAACTAAATCGTTAACCTTTCTAAGGAAAGCAGTACAATAATGAGACCGTCATTCTATACACTCAGCAAGACTCATAAGGCGATTCCTGCACTCCAGAACCGCCCAAACACTGTAAAAATGCGATAGACACTGTGCAATGAGCTTTTAACATCAAAACATTGGGATTGTCATAAAATGTGTTTTGCTTTCAGTTTTCTGACATTACAAGTGAGTTTCATGCCAGAAATGTCTGTTTAAAACAATCCCAATGTGGTCATGTTAACAGCTCACTGCACAGCGTCTCTCGCCTTTTTACAGCGTTTGGGCGCTGCTGGAGTACAGGAATCGGCTTTTGAGGCTTTCTGAGTGTATGGAACAATGGTTTCATTATTGAACTGGTTTCTTTAGCTAAGTTAACGGTTTACTTGTCCATGTCATAAAATGTGTTTTACTTTCAGTTTTCTGACAAGACAACTGAGTTTCATGCCAGAAATGTATAGTTAAAACACTCCCAATGTGTTCATGTTAACAGCTCACTGCACATCGTCTCTCGCCTTTTTAAAGCGTTTGGGCAATTCTGGCTTGCTGTAACTGCATTTTCAGGCTTTTTGAGTGTTAAGAACGACGGTTTCATTATTGTACTGGTTTCTTTAGCCAAGCTAACGATTTAGTTGTCCATGTCATAAAATGTGTTTTTCTTACATGACAAGTGAGTTTCATGCCAAAAATGTCTGTTTAAAACAATCCCAATGTTTTCATGTTAAGAGCTCACTGGACAGCGTCTCTCGCCTTTTTACAGCGTTTGGGCGCTTCTGGAGTGCAGGAACCGCCTTCTCAGGCTTTCTGAGTGTTTAGAACGACGGATTCATAATTGTACTGGTTTCTTCAGCTAAGTTTATGATTTACTTGTCCATGTCATAAAATGTGTTTTGCTTTCAGTTTTCTGACATTTCAAGTGAATTTCATGCCAGAAATGTCTGTTTATAACCTGGCTAATGTTTTCATGTTAAGAGCTCACTGGACAGCGTCTCTCGCCTTTTTACAACGTTTGGGCGCTTCTGGAGTGCAGGAACTGCCTTATCACGCTTTCTGAGTGTTTAGAACGAGTGTTTCATTATTGTACTGGTTCCTTCAGCTAAGTTAATGATTTAGTTGTCCATGTCAGAAAATGTGTTTTGCTTTCAGTTTTCTGACATGCCTCTGACAAGTGAGTTTCATGCCAAAAATGTCTGTTTAAAACAATCCCAATGTGTTCATGTTAACAGCTCACTGCACAGTGTCTCTAGCCTTTTTACAGCGTTTGGGCGCTTCTGGAGTGCAGGAACCGCCTTATCACGCTTTCTGAGTGTTTAAAACGACTGTTTCATTATTGTACTGGTTCCTTCAGCTAAGTTAATGAATTAGTAGTCCATGTCATAAAATGTTTTTTTGCTTGCAGTTTTCTGACATTTCAAGTGAATTTCATGCCTGAAATGTCTGTTTATAACCTGGCTAATGTTTTCATGTTAAGAGCTCACTGGACAGCGTCTCTCGCCTTTTTAAAGCGTTCGTGCGCTTCTGGAGTGCAGGAACCGCCTTCTCAGGCTTTCTGAGTGTTTAGAACGGCGGTTTCATTAGTGTACTGGTTTCTTCAGCTAAGTTAAAGATTTGGTTGTCCATGTCATAAAAAGTGTTTTGCTTTCAGTTTTCTGACATTTCAAGTGAATTTCATGCCTGAAATGTCTGTTTATAACCTGGCTAATGTTTTCATGTTAAGAGCTCACTGGACAGCGTCTCTCGCCTTTTTAAAGCGTTCGTGCGCTTCTGGAGTGCAGGAACCGCCTTCTCAGGCTTTCTGAGTGTTTAGAACGGCGGTTTCATTAGTGTACTGGTTTCTTCAGCTAAGTTAAAGATTTGGTTGTCCATGTCATAAAAAGTGTTTTTCTTTCAGTTTTCTGACATTTCAAGTGAATTTCATGCCTGAAATGTCTGTTTATAACCTGGCTAATGTTTTCATGTTAAGAGCTCAATGGACAGCGTCTCTTGCCTTTTTACAACGTTTGGGCGCTTCTGGGGTGCAGGAACCGCCTTATTACGCTTTCTGAGTGTTTAGAACGACTGTTTCATTTTTGTACTGGTTCCTTCAGTTAGGTTAATGATTAAGTTGTCCATGTCATAAAAAGTGTTTTTCTTTCAGTTTTCTGACATTTCAAGTGAATTTCATGCCTGAAATGTCTGTTTATAACCTGGCTAATGTTTTCATGTTAAGAGCTCACTGGACAGCGTCTCTCGCCTTTTTAAAGCGTTCGTGCGCTTCTGGAGTGCAGGAACCGCCTTCTCAGGCTTTCTGAGTGTTTAGAACGGCGGTTTCATTAGTGTACTGGTTTCTTCAGCTAAGTTAAAGATTTGGTTGTCCATGTCATAAAAAGTGTTTTGCTTTCAGTTTTCTGACATTTCAAGTGAATTTCATGCCTGAAATGTCTGTTTATAACCTGGCTAATGTTTTCATGTTAAGAGCTCACTGGACAGCGTCTCTAGCCTTTTTAAAGCGTTCGTGCGCTTCTGGAGTGCAGGAACCGCCTTCTCAGGCTTTCTGAGTGTTTAGAACGGCGGTTTCATTAGTGTACTGGTTTCTTCAGCTAAGTTAAAGATTTGGTTGTCCATGTCATAAAAAGTGTTTTGCTTTCAGTTTTCTGACATTTCAAGTGAATTTCATGCCTGAAATGTCTGTTTATAACCTGGCTAATGTTTTCATGTTAAGAGCTCACTGGACAGCGTCTCTCGCCTTTTTAAAGCGTTCGTGCGCTTCTGGAGTGCAGGAACCGCCTTCTCAGGCTTTCTGAGTGTTTAGAACGGCGGTTTCATTAGTGTACTGGTTTCTTCAGCTAAGTTAAAGATTTGGTTGTCCATGTCATAAAAAGTGTTTTTCTTTCAGTTTTCTGACATTTCAAGTGAATTTCATGCCTGAAATGTCTGTTTATAACCTGGCTAATGTTTTCATGTTAAGAGCTCACTGGACAGCGTCTCTCGCCTTTTTAAAGCGTTCGTGCGCTTCTGGAGTGCAGGAACCGCCTTCTCAGGCTTTCTGAGTGTTTAGAACGGGGCTTTCATTAGTGTACTGGTTTCTTCAGCTAAGTTAAAGATTTGGTTGTCCATGTCATAAAAAGTGTTTTTCTTTCAGTTTTCTGACATTTCAAGTGAATTTCATGCCTGAAATGTCTGTTTATAACTTTGCTAATGTTTTCATGTTAAGAGCTCACTGGACAGCGTCTCTCGCCTTTTTAAAGCGTTCGTGCGCTTCTGGAGTGCAGGAACCGCCTTCTCAGGCTTTCTGAGTGTTTAGAACGGCGGTTTCATTAGTGTACTGGTTTCTTCAGCTAAGTTAAAGATTAGGTTGTCCATGTCATAAAAAGTGTTTTTCTTTCAGTTTTCTGACATTTCAAGTGAATTTCATGCCTGAAATGTCTGTTTATAACCTGGCTAATGTTTTCATGTTAAGAGCTCACTGGACAGCGTCTCTCGCCTTTTTAAAGCGTTCGTGCGCTTCTGGAGTGCAGGAACCGCCTTCTCAGGCTTTCTGAGTGTTTAGAACGGCGGTTTCATTAGTGTACTGGTTTCTTCAGCTAAGTTAAAGATTTGGTTGTCCATGTCATAAAAAGTGTTTTTCTTTCAGTTTTCTGACATTTCAAGTGAATTTCATGCCTGAAATGTCTGTTTATAACCTGGCTAATGTTTTCATGTTAAGAGCTCACTGGACAGCGTCTCTCGCCTTTTTAAAGCGTTCGTGCGCTTCTGGAGTGCAGGAACCGCCTTCTCAGGCTTTCTGAGTGTTTAGAACGGGGCTTTCATTAGTGTACTGGTTTCTTCAGCTAAGTTAAAGATTTGGTTGTCCATGTCATAAAAAGTGTTTTTCTTTCAGTTTTCTGACATTTCAAGTGAATTTCATGCCTGAAATGTCTGTTTATAACCTGGCTAATGTTTTCATGTTAAGAGCTCAATGGACAGCGTTTCTTGCCTTTTTACAACGTTTGGGCGCTTCTGGGGTGCAGGAACCGCCTTATTACGCTTTCTGAGTGTTTAGAACGACTGTTTCATGTTTGTACTGGTTCCTTCAGTTAGGTTAATGATTAAGTTGTCCATGTCATAAAAAGTGTTTTGCTTTCAGTTTTCTGACATTTCAAGTGAATTTCATGCCTGAAATGTCTGTTTATAACCTGGCTAATGTTTTCATGTTAAGAGCTCACTGGACAGCGTCTCTCGCCTTTTTAAAGCGTTCGTGCGCTTCTGGAGTGCAGGAACCGCCTTCTCAGGCTTTCTGAGTGTTTAGAACGGGGCTTTCATTAGTGTACTGGTTTCTTCAGCTAAGTTAAAGATTTGGTTGTCCATGTCATAAAAAGTGTTTTTCTTTCAGTTTTCTGACATTTCAAGTGAATTTCATGCCTGAAATGTCTGTTTATAACTTTGCTAATGTTTTCATGTTAAGAGCTCACTGGACAGCGTCTCTCGCCTTTTTAAAGCGTTCGTGCGCTTCTGGAGTGCAGGAACCGCCTTCTCAGGCTTTCTGAGTGTTTAGAACGGGGCTTTCATTAGTGTACTGGTTTCTTCAGCTAAGTTAAAGATTTGGTTGTCCATGTCATAAAAAGTGTTTTTCTTTCAGTTTTCTGACATTTCAAGTGAATTTCATGCCTGAAATGTCTGTTTATAACCTGGCTAATGTTTTCATGTTAAGAGCTCACTGGACAGCGTCTCTCGCCTTTTTAAAGCGTTCGTGCGCTTCTGGAGTGCAGGAACCGCCTTCTCAGGCTTTCTGAGTGTTTAGAACGGCGGTTTCATTAGTGTACTGGTTTCTTCAGCTAAGTTAAAGATTTGGTTGTCCATGTCATAAAAAGTGTTTTGCTTTCAGTTTTCTGACATTTCAAGTGAATTTCATGCCTGAAATGTCTGTTTATAACCTGGCTAATGTTTTCATGTTAAGAGCTCACTGGACAGCGTCTCTCGCCTTTTTAAAGCGTTCGTGCGCTTCTGGAGTGCAGGAACCGCCTTCTCAGGCTTTCTGAGTGTTTAGAACGGGGCTTTCATTAGTGTACTGGTTTCTTCAGCTAAGTTAAAGATTTGGTTGTCCATGTCATAAAAAGTGTTTTTCTTTCAGTTTTCTGACATTTCAAGTGAATTTCATGCCTGAAATGTCTGTTTATAACCTGGCTAATGTTTTCATGTTAAGAGCTCACTGGACAGCGTCTCTCGCCTTTTTAAAGCGTTCGTGCGCTTCTGGAGTGCAGGAACCGCCTTCTCAGGCTTTCTGAGTGTTTAGAACGGCGGTTTCATTAGTGTACTGGTTTCTTCAGCTAAGTTAAAGATTTGGTTGTCCATGTCATAAAAAGTGTTTTTCTTTCAGTTTTCTGACATTTCAAGTGAATTTCATGCCTGAAATGTCTGTTCATAACCTGGCTAATGTTTTCATGTTAAGAGCTCAATGGACAGCGTCTCTCGCCTTTTTAAAGCGTTCGTGCGCTTCTGGAGTGCAGGAACCGCCTTCTCAGGCTTTCTGAGTGTTTAGAACGGCGGTTTCATTAGTGTACTGGTTTCTTCAGCTAAGTTAAAGATTTGGTTGTCCATGTCATAAAAAGTGTTTTGCTTTCAGTTTTCTGACATTTCAAGTGAATTTCATGCCTGAAATGTCTGTTTATAACCTGGCTAATGTTTTCATGTTAAGAGCTCACTGGACAGCGTCTCTCGCCTTTTTAAAGCGTTCGTGCGCTTCTGGAGTGCAGGAACCGCCTTCTCAGGCTTTCTGAGTGTTTAGAACGGCGGTTTCATTAGTGTACTGGTTTCTTCAGCTAAGTTAAAGATTTGGTTGTCCATGTCATAAAAAGTGTTTTGCTTTCAGTTTTCTGACATTTCAAGTGAATTTCATGCCTGAAATGTCTGTTTATAACCTGGCTAATGTTTTCATGTTAAGAGCTCAATGGACAGCGTCTCTTGCCTTTTTACAACGTTTGGGCGCTTCTGGGGTGCAGGAACCGCCTTATTACGCTTTCTGAGTGTTTAGAACGACTGTTTCATGTTTGTACTGGTTCCTTCAGTTAGGTTAATGATTAAGTTGTCCATGTCATAAAAAGTGTTTTTCTTTCAGTTTTCTGACATTTCAAGTGAATTTCATGCCTGAAATGTCTGTTTATAACCTGGCTAATGTTTTCATGTTAAGAGCTCACTGGACAGCGTCTCTCGCCTTTTTAAAGCGTTCGTGCGCTTCTGGAGTGCAGGAACCGCCTTCTCAGGCTTTCTGAGTGTTTAGAACGGCGGTTTCATTAGTGTACTGGTTTCTTCAGCTAAGTTAAAGATTTGGTTGTCCATGTCATAAAAAGTGTTTTTCTTTCAGTTTTCTGACATTTCAAGTGAATTTCATGCCTGAAATGTCTGTTTATAACCTGGCTAATGTTTTCATGTTAAGAGCTCACTGGACAGCGTCTCTCGCCTTTTTAAAGCGTTCGTGCGCTTCTGGAGTGCAGGAACCGCCTTCTCAGGCTTTCTGAGTGTTTAGAACGGCGGTTTCATTAGTGTACTGGTTTCTTCAGCTAAGTTAAAGATTTGGTTGTCCATGTCATAAAAAGTGTTTTTCTTTCAGTTTTCTGACATTTCAAGTGAATTTCATGCCTGAAATGTCTGTTTATAACCTGGCTAATGTTTTCATGTTAAGAGCTCAATGGACAGCGTCTCTTGCCTTTTTACAACGTTTGGGCGCTTCTGGGGTGCAGGAACCGCCTTATTACGCTTTCTGAGTGTTTAGAACGACTGTTTCATTTTTGTACTGGTTCCTTCAGTTAGGTTAATGATTAAGTTGTCCATGTCATAAAAAGTGTTTTGCTTTCAGTTTTCTGACATTTCAAGTGAATTTCATGCCTGAAATGTCTGTTTATAACCTGGCTAATGTTTTCATGTTAAGAGCTCACTGGACAGCGTCTCTCGCCTTTTTAAAGCGTTCGTGCGCTTCTGGAGTGCAGGAACCGCCTTCTCAGGCTTTCTGAGTGTTTAGAACGGCGGTTTCATTAGTGTACTGGTTTCTTCAGCTAAGTTAAAGATTTGGTTGTCCATGTCATAAAAAGTGTTTTGCTTTCAGTTTTCTGACATTTCAAGTGAATTTCATGCCTGAAATGTCTGTTTATAACCTGGCTAATGTTTTCATGTTAAGAGCTCAATGGACAGCGTCTCTTGCCTTTTTACAACGTTTGGGCGCTTCTGGGGTGCAGGAACCGCCTTATTACGCTTTCTGAGTGTTTAGAACGACTGTTTCATTTTTGTACTGGTTCCTTCAGTTAGGTTAATGATTAAGTTGTCCATGTCATAAAAAGTGTTTTGCTTTCAGTTTTCTGACATTTCAAGTGAATTTCATGCCTGAAATGTCTGTTTATAACCTGGCTAATGTTTTCATGTTAAGAGCTCACTGGACAGCGTCTCTCGCCTTTTTAAAGCGTTCGTGCGCTTCTGGAGTGCAGGAACCGCCTTCTCAGGCTTTCTGAGTGTTTAGAACGGCGGTTTCATTAGTGTACTGGTTTCTTCAGCTAAGTTAAAGATTTGGTTGTCCATGTCATAAAAAGTGTTTTGCTTTCAGTTTTCTGACATTTCAAGTGAATTTCATGCCTGAAATGTCTGTTTATAACCTGGCTAATGTTTTCATGTTAAGAGCTCACTGGACAGCGTCTCTCGCCTTTTTAAAGCGTTCGTGCGCTTCTGGAGTGCAGGAACCGCCTTCTCAGGCTTTCTGAGTGTTTAGAACGGGGCTTTCATTAGTGTACTGGTTTCTTCAGCTAAGTTAAAGATTTGGTTGTCCATGTCATAAAAAGTGTTTTGCTTTCAGTTTTCTGACATTTCAAGTGAATTTCATGCCTGAAATGTCTGTTTATAACCTGGCTAATGTTTTCATGTTAAGAGCTCACTGGACAGCGTCTCTCGCCTTTTTAAAGCGTTCGTGCGCTTCTGGAGTGCAGGAACCGCCTTCTCAGGCTTTCTGAGTGTTTAGAACGGCGGTTTCATTAGTGTACTGGTTTCTTCAGCTAAGTTAAAGATTTGGTTGTCCATGTCATAAAAAGTGTTTTTCTTTCAGTTTTCTGACATTTCAAGTGAATTTCATGCCTGAAATGTCTGTTTATAACCTGGCTAATGTTTTCATGTTAAGAGCTCAATGGACAGCGTCTCTTGCCTTTTTACAACGTTTGGGCGCTTCTGGGGTGCAGGAACCGCCTTATTACGCTTTCTGAGTGTTTAGAACGACTGTTTCATTTTTGTACTGGTTCCTTCAGTTAGGTTAATGATTAAGTTGTCCATGTCATAAAAAGTGTTTTTCTTTCAGTTTTCTGACATTTCAAGTGAATTTCATGCCTGAAATGTCTGTTTATAACCTGGCTAATGTTTTCATGTTAAGAGCTCACTGGACAGCGTCTCTCGCCTTTTTAAAGCGTTCGTGCGCTTCTGGAGTGCAGGAACCGCCTTCTCAGGCTTTCTGAGTGTTTAGAACGGCGGTTTCATTAGTGTACTGGTTTCTTCAGCTAAGTTAAAGATTTGGTTGTCCATGTCATAAAAAGTGTTTTGCTTTCAGTTTTCTGACATTTCAAGTGAATTTCATGCCTGAAATGTCTGTTTATAACCTGGCTAATGTTTTCATGTTAAGAGCTCAATGGACAGCGTCTCTTGCCTTTTTACAACGTTTGGGCGCTTCTGGGGTGCAGGAACCGCCTTATTACGCTTTCTGAGTGTTTAGAACGACTGTTTCATTTTGTACTGGTTCCTTCAGTTAGGTTAATGATTAAGTTGTCCATGTCATAAAAAGTGTTTTGCTTTCAGTTTTCTGACATTTCAAGTGAATTTCATGCCTGAAATGTCTGTTTATAACCTGGCTAATGTTTTCATGTTAAGAGCTCACTGGACAGCGTCTCTCGCCTTTTTAAAGCGTTCGTGCGCTTCTGGAGTGCAGGAACCGCCTTCTCAGGCTTTCTGAGTGTTTAGAACGGCGGTTTCATTAGTGTACTGGTTTCTTCAGCTAAGTTAAAGATTTGGTTGTCCATGTCATAAAAAGTGTTTTTCTTTCAGTTTTCTGACATTTCAAGTGAATTTCATGCCTGAAATGTCTGTTTATAACCTGGCTAATGTTTTCATGTTAAGAGCTCACTGGACAGCGTCTCTCGCCTTTTTAAAGCGTTCGTGCGCTTCTGGAGTGCAGGAACCGCCTTCTCAGGCTTTCTGAGTGTTTAGAACGGCGGTTTCATTAGTGTACTGGTTTCTTCAGCTAAGTTAAAGATTTGGTTGTCCATGTCATAAAAAGTGTTTTT